>NC_057801.1:181701880-181832663 GCF_018294505.1 Triticum aestivum
CATTGCCTTTATTCTACATTTTGTTAAGAGTAAATATAGATGTGATAATATATGAAAAAATGGGGAATATTTAAGATAAGATGAAGAGTGATGCTACATAACCAAGTAGCTATAAATGTAAGTGCAACGATACAGGCAAAAGGTACAACCAAGAGCAATGCACAGCTAATCTTCTTCAGTACCAAGCTTATGGTAAGAGTAAATATAGATATGATGTGTAGAAAATGGAGGGCAAAGGAAAATAAGCTGCAGAGTGATGGTACATGAACAACTACCTGTCATTATAAGTACACTGACAAAGGACAACATGTACTTACAAGAACAATGCAGAGCTAAAAAAAAATTGGCATTGGATACTGAAGAATTTGGAGCGAACAATTGATAAGCAAGCTATCATGCATACTGCTGTCACATAATGAACGAAGTATTTATGCAAGTACAGTGATACAGGACAATAGGTACTAACAAGAGCAAAGCAGCGGGCAGCATATTTGTGATATCCTGTCGTTCTTTTCAAACTGGAATTCTTCTTCGAGCAGATTTCCTGCAAACAAGATCCGTAAGGCACATG
The DNA here is from genome assembly GCF_018294505.1 of Triticum aestivum. Classification (NCBI taxonomy): domain Eukaryota; kingdom Viridiplantae; phylum Streptophyta; class Magnoliopsida; order Poales; family Poaceae; genus Triticum; species Triticum aestivum. The sequence goes on from NC_057801.1 coordinate 181,702,452, forward strand.
CGGAAAAGTAGAAGCTCAAATTGTCATGTGATTTCATAGACAGTACCTCATCCTGGGAACGAGACTAGTGCATAACAATGTTTTTCCATTCAATGTCTCCTAAATTTAGCACAGGAGACTTCACCGGAAATTCGTTTATAGATTTGCCACCAAAGTGTGATTTTCTCAGGTAACACCGATACTGCTGCAATGCTTCCTTGAAAAGCACAAGCAAGCTTTCCTCGTCATGACTATCCAGATTGACCCTCGCCTAGTTACAACAATGTAATGTAAATCATTGATGTGTTCAATCAGCAGAAAACAGGAAAATAATAACCATGAATAATAGCACTTACACGTAAGTTGGACATGAAGATGTGAAAATGGTGTTTGTCTTCACAATAATCTTCCCATGATGGGAATATATGCACGTAGTCCCTAACAACATTGAAAGCATTGTCTTTTAAACTGGCATTAAATGGAATGGGGTTCCAATCTGCAGGAATTGGCCGTCTGTACAGTTGGGATAGGTCTTCGGCCGGTGGACTTGCTGTACTTTTTGATGGAGTGGGATTTCTCTGTGGTACAGCTGGTGCTATGGCAAATGAAATCGGTATACCTTTTGCTGGAGTACAGGTCCTATGTGGTGGGGCTAGTGGTGTGGCCAGTGTAGTAAGGGTACAGTCTGCTGGAGTCGGTCCTACATTTTGTGTCACAGCTCTATCGAACATGGTAAAGAAGAGCAAGCAGATTTTGGATAATAAAATGTTGGTTGCGCAGTGCCCACACATGATGAACCAGAGCACATTAAGAATGCAACTCCCAGCTGTCTCTCGACCATTTCAGGCGGTTGGATGAAGATCCTACGTCTCCTAACCCTTCTTCTTCCTCGTCTGTGATTCTTCCCATACAGAACACCGCACGGGCCGCCGGCCCCCACCGCCTGTGTTCCTCCGCCACCCCCATCCCCCACCCGTGTCGAGTTTTCTTCGTTCGGCGAGGCCCCACAACCACCCGAGCCCCTTGGATCGCACCGGCGAACTCCGGCGAGCTCTGAAAAATCGACTGACCCAATTTTGAAATTTAGTCTACTGTGATTTAACTAGTGTGGAATATAGAAGGGGAAAACCATAAGCATTAGGAGTATATTGTTGAGCGTGCCATGACGGATCTAAAGGTACAAACCGGACAAAGGCAACTTCGCAACCAAGATAACAAATCAGAGTAAAGCAGTGGCGATCTATTTTCTTGCTGCGATAAAAAAGTTGAGCAGATATGAAAGAGTACCGCCTCTGGTGCGGCGCCGTGTACGCATCTGGTGAGAATTTGACGGTGCTGCGGTAGCGATGGCTTTTAGCGGCGTGGAAGCAGATCTAGGAGGTAGGCGGTGGCGGCGGGGCGCAGTGGACGAGACGGTCGTAGGAGTGGCGCCGGCAAGGTGGACGACGGCGGGGATGAAGCGAGAGGACGGGATGCAAGGATCCCGGTCCGAAGGCGTGGATGAGAGATGTCGATCTCTTGTAATGGATGGCGGCATCGGGGTATCAGCTCCGGCATGGTGGAGGAGGACGGCGGTGGATGCGGTGTCGGACGGCGACGGATGGAGGAGGGTGGGGTGGAGAGGGTGTTTTGGCGCCCACGGAGTACGAATGGGGAAAAGGGAGGTAGAGAGGAAGGGGGGGGGGAACCATGTAGTCAGGGCGCGCTTGTCTCAAATGTGAGGAAATTTACAAACTTAGCCCCCGTTTCAAATTTCTACTACATACAACAACATTAGTCGGTTGGGGATAGGACGGTAATCTCGCATACACCGAATATTTGCTGACGAGAGTTTGTTTTTGGCGCCCACCATGTATGAATATGAATCGGGGAGGGAGTCGATTTCGGCCAAGGGCACACTGTGTTTTGGCGCCCACCGTGTATGAATCCGGGTGAGAGGCGGTTACGTCACGTTTGGGTGAAATTACAAACCTACCCCTATCGAAACCTATAGAAATCCAGCAGATAGGCTTTGCGCGGCAGGGATAGGCAGTAGTGATTTCCATCTCGCAGATTTTGGTTTCGGGCGGTTACTGCGACTTTCCCCGCTTAGTTCAAATTTTGCACAGTGCACGTTTACTGTGCCAACTCAATTCGAATCCCGTTTGTATTCTACTATTTTTTTCGGGCGGGATCCATTTTCAATTGGAATTACATTCTATATACATCACTTTTTTACATATATACTTTCAAAAGCACAACAAAGAATTCTGCTCCTTTATATGTATAATATGATTTACAAATACAATGATCTCGAAATCTTAAGGTTGAATTCGAAATTTTTTAACCAAATTATGTTCTACTAAAATGTATGGATCAGTAATATCTACATATTAATTAACATAGATGTGCGTGAATTCATATGAGTATGCATGTTTGATAGATCAATTTTGGTTCGAGTATGGATTACATGTATCATCATCTCGAATTCAAATATTTGAATCCCTTTTTTGTTCACTCCTTTCACGCCCATCTCTCTCACATGCATGCTCCTTCATGTAGCCATCACTCTCTTTTCTCCAGCTCACCCGCACGCTCACTTCATGTTTCTCCTATCCTCGGAAACATGGTCTCTCGACGTCTCCCTTGAGAAGTGTCACACACTCCCTATCATTATACATTACACGGTTTTCATTATCTCTCACGTCTCTACTGTTCTGTGGTATCACTCGGTACCTAAGCTTTCTTTTTCACCGCCACACACACAGTCCCCACTCGTCTTTCACTTTGTCTTTCTCTCTATGGGATTTTCTCACACACCCTATATGTCTCTACATATGACTCATACCACTAAAATTACTCTCTCTCTCTCCTGTAGACACAACATTTGTCGCGGTCTCCTTTTCGTCTTTATCCCAGACTGACACCAATCAGACAACCCCGACTACCATCTCCTCTCTCTCTCTCATAGACACACACACACAACTCCTGCTTCCACCCCCTTCCCGACTACTGTCTCTCTCTCTCACACACAAAACTCTCGCTTTCGCACCCCGACTCGTATTTCTCTCACAAGCATTTATCGACTAGCTAGCCTCTAGATAGGTTTATACACCCGCACACTCATGCTTCCACCATCGCATACATGTCTCTCTCTCGCTCCTTGTATCTATGTAGATTTTTCTTCCCTTCTTGAGACACGCCCTCTCGATCGTGCACACACACACTATCGCCTCATTTTAAGCTGATACCTATCGCACACACACTACTTGTGTCTTTGTCACACATGCACTCCGTCCTCCTCCACTCTCCCTCTACATGGGCTTTTTGCAACAACTAGCAAGATGCCATGCGTTGCACGGAACATCAAGATGCATTTGTATGAGTAGTTTATCTTGTGGGGGAAAAGGATGAATGAGGGAAGACCTTATTTGCAAATGTGGAGAGGGGTGTGGGTATCTTTTTGCAAAATTGCCATAGTTTCCTTCCTATCCGTCAGATATAGATCGGACGGCCTATATTACAGGATGGCAGGCACACGATCATCACCGACAATGCTTTTTATAAGAGTAGGGATAAAAATAGAGTTGGTGATGATGGTGGGCCTGCCATCCTGCAATGTAGGTCGTCCGATTTATATCCGACGGATAGGAAGGAAAATATGGCAATTTACCCACACTCTTCACCACATTTGCAGATAAGGCCTTCCCTCGTTCATTTTTTCTCCCACGAGATTTTGATGTTCCATGAAACGCACGGGCATCTTGCTAGTAACTGTAGAAATTAGACATATACCACTTCTCGAATCTTGAAACCAACAACATGCCTCCCTTATCTCATCAAAACCGCCAAAGGAATATATTTTGAGTGAAACATAACATATTTTTAGTGATATACGTATTTCAAAACTAGACCTTTTTTTCTATCAAATCGCTGAATATGTATTAATCTACTTTGATCGTGTGGCAACGCATTGGCACATTGCTAGTAGTTATTATAATTTTTTGGACACCAGACAAACGGTGGAGTACATATACGAAGAGAAGAGGCACACGCACGCAGTCGGCCTCTCGCTGTCTCGCACACATGAGTGTTACTAAAGGCGACGTTAACAAATAAACCCTAAAACCCTAGGTGCATGATTACTGCATTCACGGGTACCGGGTACGTGGTGGAGCATCTTTGTAGGAGTTGATGGTCGGGACCACAGGTGAACGACTTGGAGCGCGGTGGCTTGCCAGTTGCCACAGACCGAGTAGCCACGTTTAAAATATCTTTTTTTAGCAGGGTTAAGAGTTCCAATTTTAAATGGCACATTATAAGTAGTAAGTAGTTTTTAGAACGATTGGTATGGAGCGAAAATGGAATTCATAGTACTACGTACCTCCTTGGCGTATGGTTGTATGGGTTTATGTTACGAGATGTTGAACCTGGTAGTTCTAGGGCAAATACTATGGTTTAGATTTAGATGCTGGTTTTCTGTAATCGGAAGGGGAAACCCTTCTTTGATTAAAAAAACTACTACCTCCATTCTGATTTACTAGTCCCCATCGTACTTTGGGTCAAAGTTTGTCCACAAATTTTACTTGTAAAATGTGAATGGAAAACGAGATTTTGTAATACCCAAACAAAAAAGGACTGGAGGGAGTGATTGCTCTAACACGGACGCGACCTCTCATAGCGCAGGCATTGAACCGGTGCGCCGGCCAAGAGGGCCGCACTCGCTTCAGGCCCGGCTGAGCACGCCTCCTCGCCATGTGCAACCAGCTTAAGACTGCCCCACCTGCCTTCATTGAATCCGCGCATGTGCCGGCAACACGTCCTTCCGCGAGCCGGCAGGCATTTTAGAACACAAAAAATGACTAAAATATAATTAATTAACGGATGGTCTTGACTTGTTGTGCTCGCACTGGTAGCAGGAACTAGTAGAGGTTTTTATTTATTTATAACTCTCCTCACATTTTTTTGGTTTTGAAGTGAATCATGGTTGTGGACATTATGTATGAATGTGCAGATATCTGTGAACATGAGTTTGATGTGGAAGTTGGACTTGGAATGTCGGGCTTGCGCGTGAACTATACCATGTCCAATGCTTCGTCTGTTATTGTTTGGAAAGTAATTCCTGTTATTGCATGACCCGAAAGAAAACATTTTGTGCCACATCAGTAGATGCACAGACATCACAACAGGCATGCTGACTAGATAAACATTTGAACCTAGCTATTATGAAGGAAATTTTGTATTGACAACAGTTTTAGATAGCAGGAGACGCCTAGCCTGCTCTGCCTCTGCTAGCTTATTTCTGGCTTCTTCCATCTCTTCTTTGGCTTGGGTGAAGAGAGCATCTGATTGCTCCTTTTGCTTCTTCAGGAACACAGCTACATTCTCAAGGGCTGTTGCATGCTTTCTTTCAGCCTTTACTAATGCCACGAGGACACGAACAACTGATGACTCCACCTGGCTTGTGTGTAATCCAGCATCATCTGGGAATTTGCACCTTGTGTCTAATCCAGCATCATTAGGGAACTGGCACCTTGTGTGTAATCCAGCCTCATTTTGGAAACATGATCTCGAGGTTGACCATACTTCCCTCCTTGCAGGAACTGCATCCTGACATGAAGTTACTTCTTTTTTAGATCAACACTCAGAGAAACCTAGATCCATTTAGTAGAAGCCAGATAAACAGAACTCGGAGAAGTGAATTCAAAAGGAAAAGAAATATAAAAACAGACTACACGGTGAGAACACCCACTTCCTACATCAAGTTAAAAACGAAAGCATTAGGACGATTAAGACTCTTCTTATTACACATCGAAGAACACCATGCTTAAGAGAAACAGAAACTACAACATATACACATCGAAGAACACGAGGCTAAACGAAAGTAATTGAAAGGGTGTTACTTACCAAAGCTCGTTTTACAGGTTCGGTGCATCTCCTCTTTAACTTGCCACGCTCCTTGAAGATGTCCCGAATATCCCGTGTTTGGTCTTCATTGCTCCTCTGCATGTTCACACTCGTGGTTTCAAAATCTCAACATGGCAAGAAAAATACTACTAGTAATACTCGCGCATCTTGTGGGCAACATTAAAGCACTCGTCTGCCATGTTAGAGCATCTCCAACAGAATCGCAACGCGCGGCGCTTTAAAAAAGCGTTTATAGTGCTGAGATCGAGAAGTAGATACTAGAGAGTAGAGGATAGTTCTCAGCATAGATAGATACAAAAAGATAATTCAACTACTCCTCATCGTCCGACTGCTCCTCGGTGATGTCCTCCTCCGACGTCTGACTGTAGGCGTGAAGATACCGATCGTCGTTGGATTCCCAGGGCGACGCTGCTCCTAGCCTCATGTTGAATTGAGCGTCCTTTTCGCCTACGCTTGTCCTCACGATGGGCGGCTCGCTCCGCCCTCCTCTTATCCCTCTCTGCCCTCCTTTGCGCGTAGAACTCGCGCTCGTTGATGATGTCCCACGGGAAGTGTTAGCACCACATCGCAATGGCTTCCTTGTCCATCTCGGCGATGCCGAGACGGTGCTCCCGCCTCTGGTTGTCGCGACGATCCTCGTCGGTGCTAAGCTGCGGCAGAGGCGCGAGCTCCTGCGCCCGCTCCCGCGTCGGGACGTTGGGGAAGTTCAATGTTCTATGAGGCCACCGGAGGCGCCACGCCGCCGCGTCGTACGCGCGGGCAGCCTCGGTGGCGGTGTCAAAATTGCCAAGGCCGAGGTGCATCCCGTGGAACCGGATCTCAGCGGAGAAGCCGCCGGAGGGGCGCGCGCGGACGCCGTGGTATCCCCAAGTTTCCCGGCGACGCGGCGGCATGGTGGCGTAGTGGCGGCGATGCGAAAAAGAGCGGGGAGAGAGCGGTGGCGAGGCACAGAGCGGTGGCAAGGCATAGTGCGGTGGGAGGGCGTTGGATTTTATAAAGCGCGCCGGACGCCGCGCGCCAAAACTAGCGCACGCCCGACCGCTTTTTCCCCCGCGCGCGCGATCCTGTCCCGACGTCTCTTCTATCTCTACTCTCTTCTCTATGGTTATATTTATTTTATATTTAATATTTAATATTTATCTCTACTTCCTTTACTGTCTACTTTTTTTTCTCTATACTTTTTTTCTTGCAATATAGGCCGTCCGATTTATATTTGACAGATAGGAAGGAAACAAATGGGAATTTTGCAAAAAGATACCCATACCCCTCTCCAGATTTGCAAATAAGGCCTTCCCTTGTTCATCCTTTTCTCCCACAAGATAAACTACTCATACAAATGCATCTTGATGCGTGCAACACATGGGCATCTTGCTAGTTCTAAAAACCTTTCCATCATTTGCCACACTGCTGGTTGCAGATGAAAAACCTACCCAAGCACAGCGCGACACATGAGCGACGCACAACTACCAGCTGATATTCTATTGGACAATGGAGGCTATAACCAATTACTTTTACGGGAACAATAGCACCCAGGAAAATTGAAGGGTAGGTATGAACAAAATTGGAGCTGCACATGTACTGCTAAGTGATTTAATACACACATTACCAATCGAGGAGGAGAACGATGGTCGCGGCGGCCTCTGTGAGTCATGGTCGGCAATGGGAGTCAGTTCATTGTCCACGATGGTGGTACTTCTGCGCTTGGCATTGGCTTCCGGGAAGCAGATCCGAGACCATGGAAGATGATGCTGGGGAAGACGCTCCGTCTACGACGACGACGGTGGACCGGCTCCAGTGCGGCGTACGAGGTCGTCGATGAGGCAGATGCACTGCGGTGGACGAGTGCGCCGATGTAAAGGGGAGGAGCACGAAGGCTGCGGTGCGGTGGAGAAGTCTATTTTGCGGTGGGGATAGAAAATGGGGAGTATTCAGGTGTACTACTCTGGGTCCCGGGGTGGGGCTGGCTGGGTAGGGTGAACCTGAAGTTACGAAAACAGCCCCCTACCAAGCATCGTACATAGGCCTGTTCCGAAGGCTATGATGGTAACTTCCCACTGCTCAAATCAGGGTCGCGGGAGATTTTCTCGCCGACCTGAAAATTTTGTGACACTGGACTCCCCGTGTGGCGTGTTGAGTGATTCGGCTAAGCAACTAGCGAGTAGTAGTAGTAAACTCTGCATATTAGGTTTGATCGAAGTCAAACTTCCTAAAGTTTGACCAAGTTTATATAAAAATATAAACATTTACCATAACAAATATGTATGATGTGGAAGTACATTCAATAATGAATCTAATGGTATTTATTTGTTATTGTATATGTTAATATTTTTTGTTATAAGCTTTCTGAGAGTTTACAAAACTTGACTTTGACCAATGCTAATACGCGGACTTAATAAAAATGGAGTACACATTTGTTTTCTTAGTTTGTAATGAACTAATCATTTGTTGAAATTGTGAAATAAATATATTAGGCTATTGACTTCGAATGTAATGGTCTATACAATTGAATAGTTACAATCATTGTCGAATCCCAAGATGTATACAAGGTCTATAATACTTCACAACATGCTCAAACTCACATAATCCCAGTCAAATGAGAATCTAAATGTATTTCATAGTTATTACTTTGTAGGATGCAACAAAAACAACCAAAACTCTACATCAGCCATTATAGGGGCAACATTTTGACATATCCCATTATGTGAATGAAACGTGCAGAGAGAGCTTTTGATGATGGAGCAGATAGGGCGGGAAAGATTGTATGTATGTGGACGAGAGAGTAGGAGACAAACCTAATGAGACACACATAGACACACACACACAAAGAGAGAGAGAGAGAGAGAGAGAGAGAGAGAGAGAGAGAGAGAGAGAGAGGAAGAAGTTAGGTCTGTGAGAAAGATGGAGACATGTAATATACGTGATTCTGTATACGTGGAAGGAGAAGAGACAACATGTTTGATGAGAGAGCTGGAAAAACATGGACGAGAGGGGAAGGATCTCATGGGTTGAGGGATTGAAAATTTTGTGCGGGGGAGAGAGGGATTGGTAATTTTGTGCAAGAGAGAGAGGGGGTGGGGGGGAGGAGTCAGTCAGCCGTCGTCACATCACCCTGCTTCCAAATGACCCCACATTCTCTAGCGCGGTGTGGTCGCTGTCTTCGATCTGCTCGATGCCCTCTTTGAAGATTGAGGTGCTGTGCATGTTGGGGTGCAAAGAAGCACAAGCGAGAGTGGTCTCCGTATAACCTTGGATGGGGATGAATTGTGTGCTTGGGGGAGTGTGTGTGTGTGTGTGCGTGCGTGCGTGTGTGTGTGCGCGCGTACGTGCGTGTGTGTGTGTGTCAGATATTGAGCAAGAACAAACCTAAGGAGAGAAATGGGTATTCATGAAGAGATTGCGCGGTCCTTGAGGTGGGAAGGGGCCGAGTGAAGGTGTCAAAATGTGCGCGTTGATGCATATATTGCATGCGATCGTGCGAGGGACGGACGAATCGAGAGAGATGGTTGTTGTGTTACGGATGCTCCTCTCCCTCCCTCCCTCTCTCTCTCTCTCCCTCTCTCTCTCACACACACACACACACAAGTAAACTAGAAGACCGTTCTCTCATGTATACACAACGTATCGGCATCTGTCTATGTCTCACTCATGCATGATCATTTGCACATTCACACCTCTCTATGTCTGTATCACATGCACACCGTCTCCATATTGCCCTTCCGCCACAACACACATATGGACACATACACATGTTCTCTCTGAGTCACACACACACAAAATAAGTATTAAAAAAACTAGGGCGCACCTAAAACGTCCAAATCCAAATAAACACAAACTGGAGCTAAATTCAAATATATGCAAATATTGCAGCGTCAAGAACATTCCCAGGAAAAAAAGTTGAGTAATATTCGAGGATTGTTTTCACACACACAAAAAGGTTCGGTGGATGTCCTTCGAGCGCGACACGTTGACGCACCGTTCGATCGACCGTGCGGCCGCGGTTCACGCGCTTGCACAGGATTCCGTATCATCGCTGTGGTACTCACTTCAAAATAAATAAATAATAAAAGCGCTGCCTAAGTCTAATGTTTACGTGTACTAGTACGGTTTTCTTTTAAGTTTGACCTCATATAAAACTAAAGTAAGCTCCCATACGTGCACTCATCTATATGCCGCCGCCGTTGTGCATGCCGGGGCCCGCCTGCTCCGGCCAATAATTTCTCTCCCATCACCGCCGTGTCGCCGCCATCCCTGTGCCATGAAGCCGAAGGCTCGCCCGCTCACGTCGTTTGCAGTCCCTCCTCGCCATGCCGCCGTGCTTCCAAGCACGCGAGCAGCTGGTGGAGCCGCGTCTATGCATGCAGCGTACGAAGAGGAGGACGAGCGCGTGCTCCAGCACGCCGGCGAGGAGGAACTAGCGTGTCATTGTCGTCTCCGCCCGCGCGGAGGAGGCGCGCATGGTGGCTGTCACGGCGGAAGCCGGTCGCGCGCGTGTCGAGCCCGCAAACCGGGTGCCGACGCGGAATCTACCTTCGAGACCTTGAATGCCACGTGGATCCTGCAATCTGAAGGAGCAATTTGGGTCAGTCGACTCATGTGAGCCATTTGATGCAACATGGATGGCTAGAAGGGCTTTTTCCACCTCTTCTGCCGTCTTCTTCCTTCGCTCCGTCGAACTTCTTTCACAAATCGACTGACCCAAATTATACTACTAGTACGAACGTATTAAGTACAGTCGGAACACGAAGGTACGAGCAGTAGTACCAACTACAAGAAGAACAGTAGTAAGACATAGTACTAGTACTACTCTACATACTAAACAGTTCAAATAACGAGAAAGAACATAAACATAGTTCTGCTGGGGCCTCATCACAACACACCCTTGAAAATAAACGAAGACACTAGTCAGCTTGACACACCAGCATGAGCGACGACACTGCCACCTACTCGGAGTCCGAGTCCACGTCCTCGACTTTGTCCTCATCCCTCTTCCTCTTCCTCTTTGTCGACGCTTCTTTGCTTGAACCGGACACTGGGCTCTGCTTCTTCATCCAACCCATGTAGATATTTAAACAAAGGTAGGCATCCATTGCTGCATACAGGATGTGATCTTCATCTAATGTCTTTGACTCTCATGCATGATGAAACTCGTGATGAGGTTTCTTCAGTTTAGCGTACGAAGGATCAATCATGGCTGCTGCCAGGGTCAGCATTGAAGGTTGAGAGGAGGACACCGGGCTTGCCTTCTGGAGATCGAAGGGCTGGCATACGAAGAGACCTATCCGACGCAGGACTTCTTTGTCGTTCTTAAAGCCTACAGTAACGAATTTCACTCTTTTTTCCTTGAGGAAGTTCTTAAAATCCTGGCACTCAACACCGGCATGGCATATGTGGTAGACCAAGCAAACTTTATGTACGCAAACTTGGATCATGGTGGGCTTATTCCTCTCTTCGTCCTTTAGATCCTTCTCTCATCCCAGGACTGTGGTGTACTCAACATCTAGCCCAGCGACCCACTCATCCGTTGAACTGTTGAACATGCACAAGAAGCAAGCAAGCCATTCTTTCACCGTCGTGGATCCACGTGTGTAGATGATGATGAACTGATCACCGGTTATGGCTCTAACCTAGTACTCAGCGGCGACCATGGAGATTTGGGAGGCCATGGATTTTGGAGGAGGGTTAGGAGAAGTTGAACTGTTGTACCCCAAAAAAATTGGGAGCGAACTAATGTGAAAGGACGGGACGACTGGGAGCAAACTGTTGTGAGGTAGAAGACGGGGACGAGTAGGGCGTGCGAACGGCGTGGGGTTGCTGGCTTGCCCGGTGGATAAACGGCTGCAAACCCCCAAAGAGTTCTCGAGAACTATGCGGGACCCACTAGATGTCATGTCTACTAGACCCATATCGTAGGCCTAACGGTATAGCTTCTGCCTGTTCGCACGCCATGCCGGCGCGTGGATGTAACTTCACTTAATTCCGTTAACCGTCGCCCCTCCCACGACCTTCGCTTCCCTCGCGCGGTCGCGCCTTTGAGACTTCGACTGGCTAAAAATGAGCAATTTTTTTGCCTACTCCGCATGCATGATACTCCCTCTGGTCCTTTTTACTCCCGTCAACCGTTTGCAAAGTGTTTGACCAAATATATACTTTTTTTAAACACCACCTTATATTAATTAACCAGCCACACCAGTACACTCATTCGATACAATATTCACCACACAGGGCGGTATGTTTTTTACAAGAATACCATCTAATCTATTGTCAAAGCTATACTTAGCGATTAAGTGTGCCACCTTACTGAGCGAACGACTAATCTTTGACAATTGAAGATTGTTGATCAACTTCAAGATGCTCAACGCTTTCATCTTCAGGTCACGCATAGCAGACCCGTCATAGTCCCCCGATAAAAGAGACGCTACCACAAAAGCGCAATCAGTCTCTAAAATTACAGGATTATGAAGAGAAATACCTATGTAGAGACCGGCAGTGCAAGCCCTAAGCTCCGCTTCCTCCATGCTTTGACAGGCATCAATGAAATCCCACGACCAAATTTATACTAAAAATATAAATATCTATAATACTAATTATAATGAGTATAAGAACTACGTTTTATAATGAGTGTAAAAATATTGATTTGACATTGTGAATGTTGATACTCCCTCCGTCTAGGTGAGTAAGTCATCTTAGGCTGTGCACCGTGACCAAGGAGGAGGGGAAAACGAGAGACATTAATGTTTATTTGCTAATTAAATAGTATTGCATGCAATGAACTAACCACTGCATGTCATGTTTGATAGTCTCAGGTCATTAAAAGCATGCACATCCTCATCTCTTATTGGTTGATATGTCAAGAAACAAGAAACGAGGTAGAAGTTAATGCACCGCGCCTACGTGTTTTGGGATTATTTGGTTTTTGTAAGATGACTTACACACCTAGCTATTAGAGTACCACTACCTCCCTTCTAGTTTAAAGGGCTCGACTCAAAAATTTCACCTACTCTTAGCAAGATAGTAGAGACGGTGGAATAGTTTTTGAAGTCTGCAAAAGTACCCAACTAATGCTGTCGTTCTTCACAAAAAATGTGTTTACCAATGCATGCATGAACACTAGTTAGTCTAACCCCCCTCTCTTCTTTAGTTCTTTGCCACATCAGCATGTTTGCTATTCCCGTGTGCATGATACCAGCTAAGATACCACCATGATGGCCAGCCTTAATCATCGCATGCAATAATTTAGTGCACCTTGAAATATGAACATGTGTGGGGCGTGTATGTTTTTAATGACTTGAGACTATACCTAGCCCGGCATGCAAGATGACTTATTATGCACCGTTCCCCATACCTGCAGGAAGCCCGTTCGTCTCCAAATCTTTTCCTCTCCATGTGTGGAAACAATATGCCTGCCAAATACTCCTTCTCCCTCCGGCGGTCCCACCACTCCACCCCGTGTGAAAAAATCTGCATGCATGACTCTCCTCCCCCCACGCTCGTCCAATCCGTTGTGACCAGCAATATTTCCATTCCACCCCTTCGCTCCCCATAATTTACTCCAACAAATATGCCCACGTAGCTTTTACTCAACTTCAGGTGCATTGGGTCACTGACATACGGGCCCAGCAGTGTACTGGCCCACATGTCAGTGACACAACTGGACCTGCAGTTAAGTCAGTGCAGCTCAGTCCATATCTTACGTAGGTGTGCCATTGCTCGCTATAAATACTGCGCCTCCCACGACATCGCTCTCTCCTCCCCCTCACGTTCACGTTCATCGCTATCTCCTCCCCCTCCCTCTCACGTCGACCACCATGGCATCTCCCCTCCCAAGCCCAAGGATCCCCTCGCTGCACCGCGCGGACGGTCACACGTCGCCTTCCCATTCCTCACCGCCACTAGTCGAGGAGGACGCGTCAGCGTTCCACTCCTCACCGCTACGCGACGCGTTGCCGTTCCGTTCCTCGCCGCCACTAGTCGAGGAGGATGCGTCGGTGTTCTGCTCCTCGCCGCGACGCGACGCGTTGCTGTTCCGTTCCTCGCGGCCACTAGTCGAGGAGGATGCGTTGGTGTTCCGCTCCTCGCTGCGACGCGTCGAGGTGGATGCGTCGGCATTCTCAATCTCGCCGGCACGCGCGTCGGAGGACGCATCGGCTCCCCGCTACGAGGAGAACGCCGTGCCGCCCGCCGAGGCCCCCAGCCTTGAGGAGCTTTGGAAAGAAATGGATGTCTCCTTGCGGGAGGCTTTGCCTCCAGCAGAGCGCGCCAAAATAGAGGCGGAGAAGTAGGCCGAGGAAGAGAAGCGCACCGCGCAACAAGCTTTCTGGGAGATCTATGTTGCGTCCGAGAGAGTCAAGCAATTGGTTCTTTGGCAGAAGGCTCGTGCGAGGTCCGTGAGGGTGGCGGAGGACGCCCGTGCCGACGCCCTGAGTGTAGTCGGGCCCAAGCGCCTCGTCTACCCTTGTCGGTACGTGGACCGGGTGCACGCTTCCAGCCAGGAGGAGTACCTGTTGGCGCCGTATCACCAAACCGGTGAGATCGCGCTCGCCCGCCGGCAAGCCGCCAATCATCACCTCGCGAGTTGCGGGGCTGAGGAAGAGGCGTTGTGTCGGCCCGCTGGGAAACGGCCGCGCACCAGGGCACTCGTGGCGCGCCGCAAGTGCTCCTGCGAGCGTCGTGGCTTTTAGGAGGAGTATAATTTTTGTTTCGTAAGGCGATCTCATTAGTTTTGGGACGCAAATGATAAATCCCGAACGTTCAGGAATTTTTAGCGTCCTTAATTAAGTATGTAAAAGGGAAAGTTTGGAAATGTTGTGTATTATTACGCATTTTGCAAGTACGTGCATATAGCACAAACTTTACTATATACTATCGGACTACACGTCTCTCTCGATATATGCTTGCAGACTGTGCTACTCCCTCCGTCTAGGTCAATAAGTCATCTTTGGTTGTGCACGGTGACCAAGAAGGAGGGAAGACTTGTACACCTAGACGGAGGGAGTACTACTATTACTTATGTACGTGCAAATGCACGTTTGAACATTACGATGCGGTTTTTGTAAAAGTGAAAAAACAACACTAGTCAAGCTTGTGAAACGATTCAATGCAAAACAAATGCAAAAATGCTCGTTTGATTGTTTACTTTTATCTTCCTTCTCTATGGTTATTTCTCTGTGCACCGTGACCAAGGAGGAGGAGAAAACGAGAAACGTTAATGTTTATTTGCTAATTAATAGTATTGCATGCAATGAACTAACCACTATATGTCATGTTTGATATCTCAAGTCATTAAAAGCATGCACACTCTTTATCTCTTATTGGTTGATATGTCAAGAAACAAGAAACGAGGTAGAAGTTAATGCACCGCGCCTAAGTGTTTTCGGATTATTTGGTTTTCGTAAGATGACTTACACACCTAGATGCACCGCGCCTAAGTGTTTTGAGTAACATTTTATCAGTTAAATTTGGTCAAAAATTAGCACAAATTACAATGGTGAGGAATAAACCAGGACGGAGTAGTAGTTTAGAAGCCCAAATAAATGAGTGAGGCGCCTTATTGTTACTCTCCACTGTGACTAGTCTTGTGGGAAAAGCTGGGGAAGCCGCCAAAAGAACTGGCCCTAGGAGTAGTAGCTAGGGATCGAGCGTGGGAGATGAACCGGAGAAAGTAAATGCAGAGAGATGAAATGCAAAAAAGACGGAGGGATGTGATGGTTGCTTGTCCGTTTATTTTACCACCCCATTTATTACTGGGAGTGGTTGGGTTTTGTGATACGACGGCTTTACTACCGCGCCACGAGCGGGGTGAGAGGTGAGACTCCCGTGCAGCGCCGCCCTCTACATTTGTACTACATCGGTCGTGGTTTATTTGTCCCCCATTGAATTTGACTGAAGATTTAACTGACAAAATGTTAGTGCATGTCAACAAAAACTATATTGTTGGATTCGTATTTGAACATAGTTTTGAATGATATAATTTTAGGTGACATGCATCAGTATTTATCGTACTATATATAATGTTAGTTCAATTTTTGGTCGTACTAATCTATAGTAGTAAGGTGCCCGTGCGTTGCACCGAAGAGTGAAATGCATTGATCGGGGAGTTGTTTATTTTGACAAAGGATGTGGGGGTCATCTCATGTGTAACGGGTACCGATAGGTTTCTTCGGATATTATCTCATCTCTAGAGCTCACAGACATCTGGGTGAAATAGATAAAAAGATATCTTTTGCAAACAAAAGCGTTCAACTGTTCAACCTGCATCCAAAACTTGTGAAGAAATAACACTTATTGTGCTTTGCAAGAAATGATCTTTAAGAATTAGATTTTGAGTATCAATTGTTATACATGTTGGCTACAGATGACATAGCACTTTCTTATAGTCAACAGTTGGCTATGCTATTAAGTAATATTAACCATGCCCTTATACACCTAGACGGAGGGATTAAATCAGGATGACTTGGAACTTGCGAGGGGGCAGAGGAGATGTAAGAAATGGTTCATCGTAAGTCTTTCAATAGTACTGTAGTAAAAATTCATACATGGAAGATTCTAGACTAAACCATAAACCGATACACTTTTATTCATGTGCGATACTCCAATACTCCAATAGAGCAAGATCCTGCATGGAAGTCTCCACATGCTTAGACAGTGGATTACATTGAGCGAAGACTAATGATCAACATTTAACTTGATAATGCGTATTTTTTTAGAAAAACGGGGAGGCTCCTCCCCGGTTCCATTATCAAATGAAACCCAAAGTGTCTTACATCAGCTCACTGAGAGGAGCAGTTCAAAGGAAGGACTGCGGCAAAAGGCACTCAAGTTTAACGACAAGCATACAGAATCAAAAGCGGCAAAGACACGGGCCATAAGCGCCCACACACACACACTACTTGTTTTCTAAGTGCACTTGATAATGCGTATGTCCAGGTGAACCTCCTTGGAGTCCCCGTGCACCGAGTCGGCGGGTAATGGATAGAACGGATGCCATGGGTTTTCCAAGTCCACATTGGCGGGATAGTCCCAGCTCCTCAGATTCCAAGTACGTCCGATGAGGCCGGTTTCGCCGCCCACGTGACTCGGAGGGGTAGTAACATTGACCTTGCTCCCGTATATCTGCCTCGTGTCAGTGTCAGCATCAGCGGCGACGCCCCTGACGCATGCTACAAAGACGGGGCGGCGGCCTACGCGGGCCTCGCCGGTGCCCATGATCAAGAGGAAGACGCTACCGTCCTCCTCCGAGACTAGCAGGCGGCGGTGATCCTCCAGCGACTCCGGCATGGTGAACCGGTAGCACGTGTCATACTTGATGTTCTCCGCCAAGGGCCAGCAGTGACCGCTGCACGCATCCATGAGGTTATGCACCATGTCCGCCAGCGAGCCACAAAATGGCATCGGGCACTCATAGCAGTGGACTAGGCCGTCCATGAAACGGGAGTGGCTATAGGGGACGTTGCGCCAGTAGAATATGTGAGCAAGTTACTACGAGATTTAATCCGAATAAGCACAAAATAAATCATGACGGCTATAACAAAGATGAAACTAATCATGTGGGCTAGCATAGTAGTAGGATACAGAGTAGAAACATGAATTCTACCATGATTTCGAATACGAAGGACAGAAACACATACGGTGCAACGGGAGCAGCACCGTTGGCGTTGAGGTTGTCGCCCATGTAGTTGAAGAAGAGGTTGCCGAGGTTGGGGAAGAAGTAGTCGTCGGTGAAGTCGTGGCTGCCAGCAGTCGTGAGAGTGCGCTCCCCAGATTTCAACAGCGCCCGCCGAATGGAGCGCGGGAGGGAGTGGCTGTAGGGGACATTGCGGCCGCCGAATGGAGCGCAGGAGGAGCACACGAAGCAGTAGATGGTGTCCTTACTAGTACTCCCTAGTCTCTACTCTTATAGAAAACCGAGTTGGTGATGATGGTTGCCTGCCATCTTGTAATATAGACTGTCCGATCTATATCTGACGGATATAAAGCCAACTATGACAATTTTACAAAAGATACCCGCACCTCTCTCCACATTTACAGATAAGGCCTTACCTCGTGCTCCTCCCTATGTCTCTATCTCTACAAGTACTTTTTTTTAAAACAAATCGAATAGTGCTGCGCCGTCCGCTGCACGCCCAGCTGAACACGCCTCCTCGCCTCCATCATCACCAACTGAGTCTTTTATAGGAGTAGGAGTAGAAAAAACCGAGTTGGTGATGATGGTGTGCCGTGCAATGCACTGGCATCTTGCTATTTTTTTGCATATAAGTCCAAACACCACGTAGATACGGTCTTTGAGCACGGTTCGTAGTCGTTCCACGATCGGGCGTCAAAGTTTGTAACTATTTTAGATTAGAATATACTACTCCTCCGGTGCTAGTAGTAGAGCAAAGTCCTACTCTACTACTCTACTCTAGCAAGCTAGGGCATAGTACTGTAGTAGGTACTGTAGGGAGTACCAGTACTATGATCACTCAAGCAAGTTGTCAGCCATCGATATGACCCTGCGCTGCTGGTATGTGTCTCGTAAGTCAAGCGACATGCTATAGTCATCATCACCTGTCCACTTCCCGCAACACATATTCGCTTCTCCATCTTTGTCCACACATAATCTCGTCCAAGCTTCCATCCCCTCTAAGGCGCCTCCCCCCTCATCCGAAACCCAAGCACTAACAATGGCAGAACCGAGCAGCATCCGCCGAAAGAGTGGCTGGAATTCGCTCCCCACAGAGGTAATCAAGCTCATTGTTTCGTGTGTGGACAATCTCAATACCATTCCGCTCGCCGCGTGCTCGTCGGGGCTGTACCGTTTACTCAAAGCCCTCAGGCCGGAGCTTTTTAAGCCAGCTCCTTGCTTGCTGATGCCGCCTGATCTTCAGAAACAGCGTGTCACACAGCATAACAATCGTGGGGTGGCGAGCATCAACCCCCTTCACTGTGATCCGATCCCCGTCAGCCTCAGCTACATTAACGGTATGTACTGGGTCGGCATGAACACGTCTTGGATGGTGCTCGTCAACGGTCGCGGCAGCTGGATGCTCGTGGAGGTCTACACCCGGCGATTGATCCCCCTTCCTTCGATTAACACTGCACTGCTTTGGCACCGCGGCCTAGAATACTCGGAATCTTACAGTAGCCAACATGATACCAGGTTTGATTTGCTCAAGGTTGTAATTTGCCAAGTGCCCACAAGATCTGGGAATTATAAAGATTTCAGGCTAATTGCGTTCTTCAACCGCGGTCTCGCCTATCTGACAGGTCAGTTCGGTAAGTGGATAAATCTACATGTCCATCGCAGGATCATACATCCTCCATGGTTCTCTGATGCCATTGAACACAAGGGCTTCATTTACGCTGTCGACTCCTTCTATGGCTGGACGTATTGCCGGCCTACTCCAGTCATCGCTACAAACGGCTGTTATAGTAGCATGTTACTTTCCTATGATATCATGATGGCTTGCTTATATTACTGTCAACATTTACTGAAAAAATATTCATGCTCATAACATGCTGTTCTTAAGATTGACTAAATCAAGAGCCCTTTTTTATTTGACTCCAACTTGATATGATGTTGTAGGCCGCCTGGTGTCCCTACCCTTCCTAATCCCAGAACCTTTCAAAGAAAAGCGGCATGGCAGTTGCAGGTGGTTCCTGGCTCGATCAGACGACAATGAAAGATTGATGATCGTTTGCACGTACCGGACGTGTTGTTTCGCGGAATACAATCACAGTCACTACAAGGTCTTTGAACAGGATCCCAGCTTCTCTAGGCCTTCAGGAATTTTTGACTGGAGGCTGGTAAGTAGCCTTGGCACACGCTCTCTTTTTGTCAGACTAAATTATCTGATTAACCAGGAGATAACCGACGGCAAGGATCATGATGGCAGCGCGGTTTCGTTCATCTGGCAAAACTGTGTGTACAGAGCGTACCATGCGTCTCTACATGCACCATACCCTGATATGTGCCGCCACGCTTTGCAGCCCAAAGTAGGAGAGAGGGTCGCAAGTATCAGACTTCGACCTGCTGGCTGGAGTTTCCCCCGTAAGGCACCCATCTGGTTCAAGCCGTCAGCCAATCTCCATAGTTTAATAAATAGGAACGTCTAATTGAGCCAGTTAGTTAGATGCGTACACTTGGTGTAGTAGGATCTTTATTTAGTTTGATGCATACACTTGTTCTTTTTTGGTAGCCCTTATGTAATGATGGCTGATGTTTGGTTTGAAAGAGAGAGCTGCGTCTTCACTCTTCTTGCCTGCTTACTGCTTCTGTTGCACCCCCAGCCCTGGTTGCTGCTGCTGCTGTTTTCAATGTACAATCAGTAGTATATTTCGTCTGTTGGTTGAATATAAATGTGTTGTTAGAACGACAAACACAATGTTTTGGAAGTCGTTGCACGGTTCGATCCTTTAGTGCCCCGTACCGTACGTAGCTCATACTATTTTTCGTACGAAACACATTTTCCACTTGTTGATAACATGCAGCCCACTGATGAAGGCCCAATAGAGAAACCCATAATTAACTGGAAGGGATGCTCTCACATGAATCCGGCCCAGGTACATGCCCATGGTCCCCTAAACATAAATAAGTAAATAAATAAATAAAGCTAAATGCTCATGCACTAGTTCTTTGGGAAAATAGGTAGCCCAGTATTTCTTTTTGAAGAATACCCAAGCTAGGCCTATTTGTTTTCTCCGAATAACTGGGCTGCAAATCTTTCAAGACGAGCAAATGGGATATTAGTTTTTTTTTGAATTTTGTTCTTCACTGATATCTTATACGTATTTCACTGGATTTAACATGACATAGTACTAACTTATTTTTAAATTTGTTTTAGTATGGCTATTAATTTTTGGATTAAGAATATTTTGTTCCCCAGCAAAAATTTCCCACATATTTAGTTAATTTTTTGACCCTGGTACTGACTAGAAAATGGCCGACAATTCTAAAAATGGAAAACGGGCTGCAAAAATTCCATATGAATTAGAAAATGAGTAAAAATTATAAAAATAATAGCAAATGGGCTGTACACGCCACAGATTTCGAGGCTGACTTGTTTACGCAAGGCTTTGTCAGTGAACACACGATTCTAGCCGCCGTGCTTCTTCAATCTCTGATCTTCCTGCTCCAGCCGCCTAAACTGGCACCGGCGGGACTGCCTGCTCCCTCCTCTTGTGGCCCGCTGTGATGCCGCGCAGGCTTCCCCGGCCCACCCTACTCCTTCTGCTGGCCTGGCCGCATGCAATCAACTGCCTCCTTATTACGCGAAAAAAAATAATTCCTCCCACTGACATCTGGGGCGCACCGGTTGGGAGGCTGACATGTGGGCCTACTACGTTGACGCGTACGCAGGGCTTGTCAACTTAGTCAACAAACAATTCTAGCAGCAGTAACCATTGGATTTGAATCAAACGGTCCTGCTGCTTCTTCAATCGCTGCTCTTCTTGCACCAGCCGCCCAAACCAGCGCCGGGGAGACCGCCTGCTCCTGCCTCTAGTGGCCGGCTGTGCTGCCGTTGAGGCCTCATCGCCCCTACTACTCCCACCGCTTGCCAAGCCCTGCGGCGACGGCAGCCTCACACCGCAGCCGAACCAATGAACCCTCGTACTCCTCTCCGCGTGGGCATCCACTGCCGCATCTTCCTCGGCTCCGCGTCGTCCCCTTCCTAGGCCTCGCCGTCCTCCACCGCCTTGGTGCTCTCGGCGCGGCGTGGTCAATGTGGTCAACGACATTCCATTGGGAGAGTACTGTACATGTAGAGGCTGACAGCTGGGTCCACGGCCACAGCCCAGTTTTTTTGTGATTTGCCAAGTCGCTTTGTCAGGCCTGTTGGGCTGCAAATCTTTCAAGACGAGGAGAGCTTTCACTCGGCTGGCCGAGAAAATGGCCCATCAGTAATGAGAAATGGGTTGTACATTTTTAATACACATCAAACCGGCAGTTAGTTTCAAATATCGTTTTTTTCATTTCGAGATTTTAAATTATATTAATTTTTATGCGTGGAGAATTTGTTGGATTTTATATTGATATACATTTATTTTTAAAATCAGTTTGAATGTGAGTTGAAATTTCGGGATTAAAAACAGTTCAGACCGCACCGAAATATGCAAAAATTTGTATAAGTTTTTAACCGTGGCCACAATATGGGCTGTAATGCTAACAAAAAGAATATGGGCTCCAAAAAAACTTAAGAATTAGCAAATGGGCTGTAAATTATTAAAAATAATGGCAGATGGGCTGTATGCCGTCTTCCACAGATTTGAGGCTTTCCTAAAAAAAGGTTGATGCACAAGCAGTGACTGTTGGATGGCCATCCAACGGCCGTCGTGCTTCTTCAATCTCTGCTCTTCCTGCCGCAGCCGCTCAAACAAGCGCCGGCGGGACTGCCTGCTCCCTCCTCCCCGCGGCCGGCTCTGACAGCTCGGACCCACCAGTTATATCTTCGTACGCAAGGAAGTGCCTCCTTATTACGCACAAAAAAATGAATACTCCCCCTGTTAGCTGGGACCCAGTATAGTGGTAGGCTGACTTGTGGGCCTACTAAGTTGACGGGGATGGAGGGCTTTGTCAACTTAGTCAATATGCACGATTCTAGCTCCAGTGACCGTACGATGTCATCCAACAGCCGTAGTGCTTCTTCAACCTCTGGTCTTCTTGCTCCAGCCGCCCAAACCAGCGCCGGTCGTGCCTTGTGCTCCTGCCTCCCATGGCCGGCTGCGATGCGGCGGAGGCCTCACCGACCCCTACTACTCCCACCGCTAGCCAAGCCATCCCTCTACTCACCCACACCCCCTGTTATTCTGCGGTGACGGCAGCCTCACCCTCGTACTCCTCTATGCGTGGGATCCACTGCCGCGTCTTCCCCGGCTCCGCGTCGTCCTCTTCCTAGGCCTCGCCGTCGTCCACCGCCCTGGTGCTCTCGGCGTGGCATGGTCAACATGGTCAAGGAATGGCTTCCATCGGACGTGGACTATACGTGGAGAGGCTGACAGCTGGGTCCACGGCCGCAGCAAGGAAGTGCCTCCTTATTACGCGCAAAATAATTATTCCTCCACCTGACAGCAGGGACCCACCGGACGGGACACCATATTTCGCGAAAAAACGTTTCCCCCCTGACTGCTGGGACCCACCAGCTACACCTTCACACGCAAGGAAGTGCGTCTAGGCAAAAAAAAACGATTCGCCCCCCTGACTGCTGGGACCCACCAGCTACATCTTCGCAGGCAAGGAAGTGCCTGACAGTCGGGACCCACCTGGTCGAAGCGTACATAGCGTTGTCATCCTGGTCGCGAATGTGTACGTACATACTGGTCGATGTAGAGGCGCGCATGTGTCGTAGTAGAGGCGCGCACGTGTCGTAGTAGAGGCGTGCACGTAGCATGTACACGTACGTACAGCGGCAAGGGTGCAAGAAAGAAAATACGGCCACGTACGTACATACGGGCAGGGTCTCGAATGCCTACTCATGCATACGTACATGGCTGGGTAGGAACGGAGAAACAATCTCATCGTCGTGTTCATGGGGAGGCAACGAAATGCGTCGTGTTCATCGGGAGGCAACGGAACGCGTGGGAGCCAACCGGCTGGGTCGGAACGGAATGCGTGGTCGTGTTTGTCGGGAGGGATTGGACGGAACAGGCGATGGAAACAAGGCCTGGCGTACCGCACAACGGAGGAAACAGCCTTGTGTTCGACCGTCCACGTTTGAAACGGGGTCCTGTTGATCGGGAGGGGCCTGGCATACCGCAAAATGGAGGAAACGGACCTCCTACGGTCGAAACGGGGGTCCTGTTGATCGGGGGGTGTGGCGTACCGCAAAACGGAGGAAACGGACCTCCTACAGTCAAAACGGGGGTCCTGTTGATCAGGAGAGGTGTGGCGTACCGCAAAACGGACGAAACAGACTTGTGTTGGAGCGCTACTGTCGAAACGAGGGGGAGGGGTGTGGCGTACCGCAAAACGGGACTCCATGGGATACTGTTCATCTCCACTGTCGACCACCTCCAGCCTCCACGGGTTACTGTCAACCTCCTCCAGCCTCCAAGGGCTCCCGTTCATCCAGCCTCCACCGCGCGCTACTCCACCGGCTACTGTTCAACCAACCCTCCAGGGGCACCCCTCCACCGTCTACTGTTCATCCAACCCTCCACACCACGGGGTCTTGTTCAACCACCCCTCCACGGCCACCCCTCCACCGTCTACTGTTCATCCAGCCCTCCACACCACGGGTTCCTGTTCATCTAGAGGCAACGCCACCGCTCACTGTTCATCCAAACCCCCTGTAACGCTCACTGTTCATCCAATTGATCGGCTTCAGTTAGAAGCAGTAGCGAAGGAATCGCTCCATCGGGTTCAGTTAACAGCCATCGATCGATCGCTCGGGTTCAGTAACGCGTAGCCTGCAGTGCAATCGCTCGGGTTCAGTTAGAGCCCAACGCCTCGCTCGGCTTCAGTTAGAGCCAACACCTCGCACACACGCGTGTACGTACGAGAGAAACACTCATCGCTCTGCCCACGACCTCCCACCGTAACCGGCAACTCCCCAAAATTTTCCTCCTCCTCGCCTCTACCACGGTTTTTTCTGTCATGGACGACCCAAAGAATGTCATGTAGCTGCCTCTTCGACCCGCCCAGGATGAAAAGCCCATTTTCTGTCATGATTTTTTGTCATAGAAGTAGGAGCCCACCACATGTATGATGATACCGGGTTTTGTCACAATTATCGTCATAGAAGGGTCATATGTATGATAGAAAAAAAATTGTTCGGCCCAAAATGTCACGGATGTGTCTTTTTTTGTAGTGTCGGGGCTCCGGAGAGGGGGATTCGTCTATGTCGTCATCATCAACCATCCTCCATCACCAATTTCATGATGCTCACCGCCGTGCGTGAGTAATTCCATCGTAGACTTGTTGGATGGTGATGGGTTGGATGAGATTTACCATGTAATCAAGTTAGTTTTGTTAGGGTTTGATCCCTAGTATCCACTATGTTCTGAGATTGATGTTGCTATGACTTTGCTATGCTTAATGCTTGTCACTAGGGCCCGAGTCCCATGATTTCAGATCTGAAATTATTATGTTTTCATGAATATATGTGTGTTCTTGATCCTATCTTGCAAGTCTATAGTCACCTATTATGTGTTATGATCCGACAACCCCGAAGTGACAATAATCGGGATACTTCTCGGTGATGACCATAGTTTGAGGAGTTCATGTATTCACTATGTGCTAATGCTTTGTTCCGGTTCTCTATTAAAAGGAGGCCTTAATATCCCTTAGTTTCCACTAGGACCCCGCTGCCACGGGAGGGTAGGACAAAAGATGTCATGCAAGTTCTTTTCCATAAGCACGTATGACTATTTACGGAATACATGCATACATTACATGGATGAATTGGAGCTAGTTCTATGTCACCCTATGTTATAGCTATTACATGAGGAATCGCATCTGGTATAATTATGCATCACTGATCCATTGCCTACGAGCTTTTCATATATTGTTCTTCGCTTATTTACTTTTCTGTTGCTACTATTACAACTACTACAAAAACCCAAAAACAATTATCTTTACTTTTGCTACCGTTACCTTTATTATCATACCACTTTTGCTACTAAATACTTTGCTGCAGATACTAAGTTATCCAGGTGTGGTTGAATTCACAACTCAACTGCTAATACCCAGGAATATTCTTTGGCTCCCCTTGTGTCGAATCAATAAATTTGGGTTGAATACTTTACCCTCGAAAGCTATTGCAATCCCCTACGCTTGTGGGTTATCAATGCCCGGGTCGAGAGATATGAAGTCTTTGACAAGTTCTATAGTTGTAAGATGGAGGAAAACAATTCTGTCAGTGAGCATATACTCTAAATGTCTGGGTTGCACAACCACTTGTCTCAGCTGGGAGTTAATCTTCCAGATGACTCGGTCAATGATAGAATCCTCTAGTCGCTTCCACCTAGCTACAAGAGCTTTGTGATGAACTACAATATGCAAGGGATGGAGAAGTCCATTCCTGAGTTATATTCGATACTAAAATCAGCGGAGTTGGAGATCAAAAGGGAACATCAAGTGTTGATGGTAAATAAGACCACTAGTTTCAAGAAAGGCCAGGGAAAGAAGAACTTCAAGAAGGACGGCAAGGGAGTTGCCGCGCCCGGTAAGCTAGTTGCCGGGAAGAAGCTAAAGAAAGGACCCAAGCCTCAGACTGAGTGTTTTTATTGCAAGGGAAATGGTCACTGGAAGCGGAATTGCCCCAAGTATTTAGGAGATAAGAAGGCCGGCAACAATAAAGGTATATATGATATACATGTTATTGATGTGTACCTTACCAGCGCTCGTAGTAGCTCCTTGGTATTTGATACCGGTGCGGTTGCTCACATTTGTAACTCAAAATAGGAGCTGCGGAATAAACGGAGACTGGCGAAGGACGAGGTGACGATGCGCATCGGGAATGGTTCCAAGGTCGACGTGATCCCCGTCGGCATGCTACCTCTACATC
This sequence comes from Triticum aestivum, assembly GCF_018294505.1. Classification (NCBI taxonomy): domain Eukaryota; kingdom Viridiplantae; phylum Streptophyta; class Magnoliopsida; order Poales; family Poaceae; genus Triticum; species Triticum aestivum. Next base: position 181,728,818 of record NC_057801.1, read on the forward strand.
TACCCTCGACATTAGTTTTAAACCTCAATAATTTTTATTTAGTACCAGCTTTGAGCATGAACATTGTATCTGGATCTCGTTTGACGTGAGATGGCTACTCATTTAAATCCGAGAATAATAGTTGTTCTATTTATATGAGATATATGTTTTATGGTCATTCCCCACTGGTCAATGGTTTATTTTCATTGAATCTCGAACATGATGTTACACATATTCATAGTGTGAATACCAAAAGATGTAAGGTTGATAATGATAGTCCCACATACTTGTGGCACCGCCGCCTTGGTCAAATTGGTGTAAAATGCATGAAGAAACTCCATGCAGATGGACTTTTGGAGTCTCTTGATTATGAATCATTTGACATGTGCGAAACATGCCACATGGGAAAAATGACTAAGACTCCATTCTCCGGAACAATGGAGCGAGCAACCAACTTGTTGAAAATAATACATACTGATGTATGCGGTCCAATGAGCGTTGAGGCTCGCGGTGGCTATCATTATGTTCTCACTCTCACTGATTACTTAAGTAGATATGGGTATGTCTACTTAATGAAACACAAGTCTGAGACCTTTGAAAAGTTCAGGGAATTTCAGAGTGAGGTAGAGAATCGACATGACAGGAAAATAAAGTTCTTACGATTTGATCGTGGAGGAGAATATTTGAGTCAAGAATTTCGCACGCACTTAAGGAAATGTGGAATTGTTTCACAAATTATGCCGCCTGGAACACCTTAGTGAAATGGTGTGTCCGAACGTCATAATCGCACTCTATTGGATATGGTGCGATCTATGATGTCTGTTACCGATCTACTGCTACCATTTTGGGGTTATGCTTTAGAGACTTCCGCATTCACTTTAAATAGGGCACCATCTAAATCTGTTGAGACGACACCGTACGAATTATGGTTTGGGAAGAAACCTAAGCTGTCATTTCTGGAAGTTTGGGGATGCGATGCTTATGTCAAGAAACTTCAACCTGAAAAGCTCAAACCCAAATCGGAAAAATGTGTCTTCATAGGATACCCTAAGGAAACTATTGGATATAACCTCTACCTCAGATCCGAAGGCAAGATCTTTGTTGCCAAGAATGGATCCTTTCTAGAGAAAGAGTTTCTCTCAAAAGAATTAAGTGGGAGGAAAGTATAACTTGATGAGATGACACTTCTTGAACCGGAAAGTAGTGCAGCTCAGGAAAATGTTTCTGTGGTGCCTGCACCAACTAGAGAGGAAGTTAATGATGATGATCATGAAACTTCAGATCAAGTTACTACTGAACTTTGTAGGTCCACAAGGACACGTTCCACACCAGAATGGTATGGCAACCTTCTCCTGGAAATCATGTTCTTAGACAATGGTGAACCTTTGAACTATGAAGAAGCAATGGCGGGCCCGGATTCCAACAAATGGCTTGAAGCCATGAAACCCGAGATAGGATCCATGTATGAAAACAAAGTATGGACTTTGACGGACTTTCCCGTTGATCGGCAAGCCATAGAGAATAAGTGGATCTTTAAGAAGAAGACTGACGCGGATGGTAATGTGACAATCTATAAGGCTTGGCTTGTCGCTAAGGCTTATCAACAAGTTCATGGGGTTGACTACGATGAGACCTCACCCGTAGCGAAGCTGAAGTCCGTCCGAATCATGTTAGCAATTGCCGCATTCTATAATTATGAAATCTGGCAAATGGATGTCAAAAAGACATTCCTTAATGGTTTCCTTAAGGAAGAATTGCATATGATGCAGCCGTAAGGTTTTTTCGATCCTAAGAATGCTGATAAGGTATGCAAGCTCCAGCGACCCATCTATGGGCTGGTGCAAGCATCTCGGAGTTGGAACATTTGCATTGATGAAATGATTAAATCATTTGGATTTATACAGACTTATGGAGAAGCCTGTATTTAAAAGAAAGTGAGTGGGAGCTCTGTAGCATTTCTCATATTATATGTGGATGGCATACTATTGATGGGAAATGATATAAAACTCTTGGAAAGCATAAAGGCCTATTTGAATAAGTGTTTTTCAATGAAGGACCTTGGAGAAGCTGCTTACATATTAGGCATCAAAATCTATAGAGATAGATCGAGACGCCTCATTGGTCTTTCACAAAGCACATATCTTGACAAGATATTGAAGAAGTTCAATATGGATTAGTCCAAGAAGTGGTTCTTGCCTGTATTGCAAGGTGTGAGATTGAGCACAGCTCAATGCCCGACCTCGGTAGAAGATAGAGAAAAGATGAGTGTCATCCCCTATGCCTCAGCCAAAGGCTCTATTATGTATGCCATGATGTGTACTAGACCTGATGTGAACCTTGCCATGAGTTTGGTAGGGAGGTACCAAAGTGATCCCGGAATGGAACACTAGACGGGGGTCAAGAATATCCTGAAGTACCTGAAAAGGACTAAGGATATGTTTCTCTTTTATGCAGGTGCCGAAGAGCTCGTCGTAAAGGGATATGTCGATGCCAGCTTTGACACAGATCCATATGACTCCAAGTCACAAAATGGATACATGTATATTTTGAATGGTGGGCAGTTAGCTGGTGCAGTTGCAGGCAAAGCGTTGTGGCGGGGTCTACATGTGAAGCAGAGTACATAGCTGCTTCGGAAGCAACACAGGAGACAGTCTGGATGAAGGACTTTATCACCGACCTATGAGAGATTCCCAATGCGCCGGGCCCGATGACTCTCTTTTGTGACAACACTGGAGCTATTGCCCTTGCCAAGGAGCCCGGGTTTCACAAGAAGACCAGGCACATCCAGCGTGGCTTCAACTCCATTCATGAATATATTCAAGATTGAGACATAGATATTTGTAAAGTACATACAGATCTGAATGTCACAGATCCCTTGACTAAACCTCTTCCACGAGCAAAACATGATCAGCACCAAAACTATATGGGTGTTAGATTCATCACAATGTAACTAGATTATTGACTCTAGTTCAAGTGGGAGACTGTTGAAAATATGCCCTAGAGGCAATAATAAAATGGTTATTATTATATTTCCTTGTTCATGATAATTGTCTATTGTTCATGCTATAATTGTATTAACCGGAAACCGTAATACATGTGTAAATATATAGACCACAACATGTCCCTAGTGAGCCTCTAGTTGACTAGCTCGTTGATCAATAGATAATTATGGTTTACTGACCATGGACATTAGATGCCATTGATAACGGGATCACATCATTAGGACAATGATGTGATGGACAAGACCCAATCCTAAGCATAGCACAAAATCGTGTAGTTAGTTTGCAAGAGCTTTTCTAATGTCAAGTATCTTTCCTTAGACCATGAGATTGTGCAAATCCCGGATACTGTAGGAATGCTTTGGGTGTAGCAAACGTCACAACGTAACTGGGTGACTATAAAGGTGCACTACATCTATCTCCGAAAGTGTTTGTTGGGTTGGCATGAATCGAGACCGGGATTTGTCACTCCGTATGACAGAGAGGTATCTCTGGACCCACTCGGTAATGTATCATCATAATGAGCTCAATGTGACTAACGAGTTAGCCACAGGATCTTGCATTATGGAACGAGTAAAGAGACTTGCCAGTAACAAGATTGAACGAGGTAGGGGGATACCGACGATCGAATCTCGGGCAAGTAACATACTGATCGACAAAGGGAATGTATACAGGATTGGTTGAATCCCCGACATAGTGGTTCATCCGATGAAATCATCGTGGAACGTGTGGGAGCCAATATGGGTATCCAGATCCCGCTATGGTCATGTCTGCATGGTCCCCGAACTCGTAGGGTCTACACACTTACGGTTCGGTGACGCTAGAGTTGTAATGGGAATAGTATGTGGTCACTGAAGGTTGTTGGGAGTCCCGGATGAGATCCCCGACATGACGAGGAACTCTAGAATGGTCAGGAGGTGAAGATTGATATATTGGACGAAGGGTATTGGAGTCCGGAAGTGTTCTAGAGGTACCGGGCTATGGCCAGCATGACGGAAAGGTGTTTTCGGGGGCCCCGACAATTGTTGCAGGGCCTCATGGGCCCAAGGGGAGGGGTTAAACGAGCCCACTAAGGGGTTGTGCGCCCCCACACCCTTTCCCATGTTGCTTGGGGGGATGGGGCTCCTCCACCTGGCTTGGGAGGCAAGCCTCCACCTGCTTGGCTTGGGGAGCAAGTCTCCCTAGGGTTTCCCTAGGGAGATCCAATCTGCCCTAGCCGCCGCCCCCCCTAGGGGAAACCCTAGGGCACCTCCTCCTCCCCCTTCCCCCCTATATATAGTGAGGGAGATAGAGGGCAGCCGCACCCCTTACATGCCCTGGTGTTGCCCTTCCTCTCCTTCCTACACCTCTTCCTCGTCCGTAGTGCTTAGCGAAGCTCTGCCGGAGAATCACGAGCTCCATCACCACCACGCCGTTGTGCTGCCAGAGTTCTCCCTCAACTTCTCCTCCCCCCTTGCTGGATCAATAAGGAGGAGACGTCCCCGAGCTGTACGCGTGTTGAACGCGGAGGTGCCATTCGTTCGGCACTTGGATCGGATCTTCCACGATTTGAATCACCGCGAGTACGACTCCATCAACCGCATTGTTGTAACGCTTCCACTTAGCGATCTTCAAGGGTATGAAGAAGCACTCCCTTCTCTCTCTCTTTGCTAGCATCTCCTAGATTGATCTTGGTGACACGTAGGAATTTTTTTGAATTATTACTACGTTCCCCAACACTGGTCGTGACTTATTTTTCTTTATCAATCCTCGAATCCCGTCCTTTCCTTCTTATTACGGGACAACTTCCCACTTTCCTATTTTTTGCTTCTTATTATGGGATAACTTCCCACTTTCCTGTTTTTTTCTTTCAATCCCCGAAATCCCTCCTTTCCTTCTAATTACTTTCCTCATGTATATGTGTTTTGCTAGCTCCGATTTTAGCTCTATTTCCTTGCATATCTTTTTTCCCTCTTGCCACCTCGTGTCCGTTTAGGAGCAGCCCACCATTAGCCTCGCTTTCCTTCCTATTTTTATATCATGATCAATGAGAGGGCTTCCTGATACCCAAGGAATTCGAAAACCTACATAAATTGGGTAGATTGATTGTAAGGGGGCGATGTGGTACTATTTAACAATGGAATCAACCTTCGATTCTACAAATAACATGAGTTAGCTCAATTGGCTGCCCCACTCTGTCCTGATCGTTAGGTGCTAGGTTTGAGTCCTCTCTCATGCATTTCTTTTTTTGCTTAAATAGGGATAGATGGGCCGGATTTATTGGGCCGCCCGCAACACATGATCGGGCTCGGTTGGCCTGGCTTGGACTCTGATGGGATGAACGATATTGACGGACGATGGTTGTTGGGGATATAGCTATTAGTATGACCCGCCCAGGAGGGGCCGGGTTATACTTTCAAATATTGTTGAAGCCCATGACCAAGGATAGAGATGGCGGTTCAATTAAGGGCTCAAAACCTAGAGGTGACTTAAGGCCCGTAGTGATAAACCGCCATGTATGCGTGACTTGTATTGTAAGGCAAGAATAGTTAAGAGACCGAGCCGGACACTGTTTATGAGCCGGCCGGGACTCTGTAGAGCCGCTGGGCATCGAGCACTGTATATAAAGGGACGACCCAGCGGCGGTTCAGGACAAGTAACATCAACTCGAGAGCTAGGTCAAGCAATTCGCTCCCTGGTTATCGAGACATAAGCAATCCCACTCAAAACTAGATCATAGGCTTTTACCTTCACCGTAAGGGGCCGAACCAGTATAAACCTCGCGTCCTTTATCCCGATTAACCCCTTTAAGCTTCCTAGTTGCGATGGCTCCACGACTAAGTCCTTTCACTAGGACATCTGTCATGACAATTCCACGACAGTTGGCGCCCACCGTGGGGCCAGCGCACTGTCGACTTGAGTTCTTGAAGGGCAGCTTCAAAGGGCTCAAGGGATACGCTGTGGGCCAGATGACCAACAGTTGTTGCGGCAAGCTCTACATTGACGACGCAGGCTAGGGCCCCGACGCCGGCTCAATTGAGTACGGGTACCGGGTCCCCTTCGGTGGAATTCACGTCTTCATCGGCAAGATTGGCGAGCTGGGCCCTGAGCCGGACATCTGCATCGTCCTCGTCGAAACGGCTCAGCGTGCGAGACCTGCCCGGGCTCCGCCTGCTGTGAAGCGTGCCTTCGTGGGATGCATCCACGGAGGGTACTCTGAAGGATCTGCATCTGACGGTGAGACGGCCATCTACTCTGATGGCGGGTCATCCACAGGTGAGACAGATTCATTGTATCAACTGCAAGATGGTGGGCTTGGGGGCTGTTCCGATGGAAGCAGTATTCTGGATTTTCTCGAGCCACCGAGCAGAGTTAGAATCTTCATGGCCGGCACACAACCTATCCAAGACTCCACAACTGCAGCAGCCATGACCTCCGGGTCAGCAGTAGCCGGGGCAGGAGGCCCTGTGCGCTCGCCGGCTCAGGTGTTGATGGATCTCATCGATAAGCTGACCACTTTGTTAACCGTCGTGGTCAACCCAGCAGCTCAGGCTCGACATGATGCGGAAGTGGCACAGTTAAAATTGGATATAGTGCAAGCTAAGGAAGACCTAGCAGCGGAAGATGTCAGGATAACCGCAGAGCGTGCGACTCTGGACGTTCAGGCTCAGCGGATTCAGGCATAGACTTTCCGGCTCACGCAAGATCAAAACGCGTCTAATGGGGTCATGAGGAGAAGACATCAGAAGACTCAGTCTCGACTCCCTCCGGTTTATGATCCTCGAAACCTCTTTCATACACCTGGTGCAGGGCCCAGTAACCCGCCGTGGCTCTCCCCACGTACTGAGGCAGACCAGGTTGCAACACCCGGGGTCGGGGCGCCGGTTCAGCCACAGGTGATGGGGCCTCCCCGCGTGAACACGTCTCCACGTCAGAATGTACCAACACCTCCGGGTCACTATTCTAACCCATTGAAGAACATGATAGCGGCGGCGGCACGGCTGGTGGCTCTCCCAATTGATGGTGACCCTCCGGCGACGGTTGAAACCCGCCGGGTCAAAGAACTTCTTCAGATGGCCTTAGCACAAACAGGAGGCGTACTCATACAGCCGAGACAGGATCCATTCAACCCCTCGTCCAAGCCGAAGCCCGAGTTATAGCAGCACATGGATTCAACGGCCGTTTCAAGCAACGTCCGGCGCCATAACCAGCCAGGTGGGCATGACCCAGCGTGCCATGGGGCCTTTAACCTGGTAGATCAAGACAGAATACGTCAAGAGGCTGAGCGTGCGGCGGCTTAGCTGACGGCTTACCAGCCATATCCGGTTTATCCAACAACTTCTATCGAGGCAGGTGTGGCCACCAGGACCGGAGGTGTCCCCTGTCTAGTGCCGAGTGTACATAACGAGCGCTTGCCCAAGGATTTTAAGGGACCTAGGAAGGTGCCGAACTACACGGCCGATTTACAGCCCGGGGCATGGATTGAAAGTTACGAGATGGCTATGGAGTTATTGGAGGTCAGTGATGCTGCGATGGCCAAGTACTTTACCATGATGTTGGATGGGACCGCCCGAACTTGGTTGAAAGGCCTGCCACCTAATTCAATCAGTTCATGGGCTGAGCTAAAAAGCTCGGATCATCCAGAATTTCAAAGATACGTGCAAACAGCCCATGTCAATTGTGGATTTGACGAATTGCAAGCAAGAGGAGGGCGAGTCTACAACCCATTGGGTGCGCCGGGTGAAAGCCATAATACATTCATCTGATAAGATGGATGCCGGCTCTGCAGTCTTAATGTTGGAGAAAAATTGCCGTTTTCTGCCTCTAAAACAAAAGCTAGGGCGGCTCAATCATGATTGTGATGATATGGGCACGCTGATGGCGGCTCTGGTCAAGTATCCCGAGTCTGATGATGACAAGACATGGAAGGGAAATAAGAATGGCAACGTCAAGGGCCCTCAGCACAACTCGGCAAATCAAGAAGGTAATAAACGTAAGGTTGACGGTAGTTTGGATTTTGTGGCTAACACTAGTGTGCAAGGTAACAAACAACGGCGTAAGGGGAGGCCACCTCCCCGGTATGGCAGGTCAGGCCCCACACTTCAGCAGTTATTGAATGAGCCATGTCCAAGGCACAGCACCCAGCAGAAGCCGGCTACCCATTTATGGAAGGACTATACTATCATGAAGGCTTTCAAAAATTCCAACATGTTCGATGGTAACAATGGGCAGAGCGGCGGCTCAGGCGGCGGCGGTTTTCATGGCCGGGGCGGCGGTTCAAATCCCAATTTTCAAAATTCTCAAGGCAATCAAGGTGGATATAACCAACCATCTGGCCAGGGTGGTCAGCAGAAGCAGCAAGGTGGATACCAGAGCCATCCAAAGCAGCTGAATAGTGGTCAATATCATGTGTTTACCACCAGTTTATGCAAACGGGGCCAAAAGCTTCATAAGAGGGCTGTGAATGCTGTTGAGCCGGTAGTTCCTCGTTATTTGAGATGGTCTGAGCACCCTATTCTATGGAGTAGGGAAGATCACCCTCCCCGGGTTGATAATCCGGGTCACTTAGCATTAATGGTTGATAATCAGGTGGGTGGATATAAATTCACCAAGGTGCTCATGGATGGAGGCAGCAACATCAACATCCTTTATTATGAGACCTTCCGTCGCATTGGGCTAACTGATAAAAGCCTTAAGCAGTCCAACACTATCTTCCATGGAGTCGTGCCCGGTAAATCGGCATATCCAGTTGGTAAGATCAAATTGGAGGTAGCCTTTGGGGATGAATATGACTCCGGGGCCGAGAAATTAACGTTTGAAGTAGTCAAGATCAAGATCCCATATCATGCTCTGTTTGGGCGGCCGTCTTATGCCAAGTTCATGGCACGGCCGTGTTATGTGTATTTGCAGCTCAAGATGCCATGTCCTAAGGGAACCATTACGGTGCATGGGAGCTGGAAGGTAGCCTTAGAATGTGAAGAAGGTGATGCGACTTATGCTGAGTCGGTCTATGCAACAGAAGAGTTAAAATCCTACAAGGACAATGTTGACCCGACGGATATGACATCTTTGAATAAGCCAACCACAGAGCATGAGCCGGTCATGTATTTTAAGTCGGCCGATGATACTAAGCTTGTTGACTTTGTTCCAGGCAACTCATCCAAGCAGTTCAGTATCAATGCTAATTTGGATCCCAAATAGGAAAGCCCGCTCATTGAGTTCATCCGTGAGAATCGGGACATCTTTGCATGGAAACCTTCTGACATGCCAGGTGTACCGAGAGAACTCGCTGATCACACTCTTAATATTGATCCAAAGTTTAAGCCGGCAAGCAGTTTCTTCGGTGGTTCAATGAGGAGAGGCGGAAGGCCATTGGTGAGGAGGTAGCCCGGCTCTTAGCAGCTGGGTTCATCATTGAAGTTTTTTCCAGAGTGGTTGGCTAACCCGGTGCTTGTGCTTAAGAAAAACGGCACTTGGCATATATGTGTAGATTACACGGATTTAACCAAGGCTTGTCCAGCTGATCCTTTTGCTCTCCCTCGTATTGATCAAATCACTGATGCTACGCGCGGGTTGTGAGCGTTTGAGTTTTTTTGGATGCTTACTCTGGTTATCATCAGATAAGATGGCAGTTAAGGACCAGGAGAAGACGGCGTTCATTACTCCGTTTGGAGCCTTCTGCTATGTATCAATGCCTTTTGGGCTCAACTGTGCCCAGGCGACTTATCAGCGATGTGTGCAGAATTGTCTTCATAATCAAATTGGATGCAATGTTCATGCTTATGTGGATGACAGTGGTGAAATCCAGAGAGAAGGAGACCTTGATCGATGATCTCAAGGAAACCTTTAACAATCTTAAGATTTACAAGATGATGCTTAACCCGGCCAAGTGTGTTTTTGGTGTTTTTGGGTTTTCTGGTTTCTAACAGGGGCATCGAGGCTAACCCAGAGAAGATCAAGGCCATCACCTCTCTGGCCAAACCAGCATATATCAATGATGTTCAGCGTTTGGCGGGTCGTATCGCTGCTTTAAGCTGGTTCATAAGCCGGTTATTTGAAAAGGCCATACCACTGTATCAAATGATGAAGAAGACAGATAACTTCGTCTGGAGTGACGCTGCCAATGCTGCTTTTGAAGATCAGAAGAGACAGCTGGCTGAGCCGCCAGTTCTTGCGGCTCCCATTGATAAGGAGCCCTTATCATTATATTGGCTACTAACAGGCGTGCCGTCAGCGTGGCCATCGTGGTGGAGCGCAAGGAGGCTGGCAAGGAACACCTGGTTCAACGGCCGGTTTACTACATCAGTGAGGTGCTTATTGAGTCCAAGCAATGGTATCCGCATTGGCAGAAGCTCGTTTAAGGGGTGCTCATGGCAAGCCGGAAGCTTAAGCAATACTTCCTGGGCCACCCCATCACTTTGGTTAGTTCTGCTCCTTTGGGGGATATCATTCAAAACAGAGAGGCCACAGGACGAGTCGCCAAGTGGGCCATTGAGCTTGGGCCTCATGGCTTAAATTATGTGCCACGCACGACTATTAAATCTCAAGCACTAGTGGATTTCATCAACGATTGGACAGAGCTACAGATGCCTGAAGAAAAGCCAGACAACACATATTGGACTATTCACTTTTACGGGTCCAGGCAATTGGAGGGCTCGGGGGCTGGAGTTGTTTTAGCTTCCCCTCGAGGTGACAAATTTTGTTATGTGCTATGGTTGATGTTTCCCTGTACTAACAATGCAGCTGAGTATGAAGCCTTACTCCATGGTCTCTGGATGGCTAAGGAGATGAGCTTAAGCCGGGTAAGGTGTTTCGGTGACTCAGATCTGGTGGCTCAGCAGATATCAGGCAAGTGGGATTCTAAGGATCCTCTCATGGCGGCTTATCATCGTGAAGTCGATGCAATTGCTGGACACTTCAATGGTTATCAAGTGGAGCACATTGACCGCAGAAAGAACGAGGCGGTTGATGCTTTAAGCCGGCTGGGATCTCAGCATAAGCCGGTGCCGCCTAGTACTTTCTTGGATATTCTGCATAACCCTTCTGTCAGGTTACCCACAGAGGAGGACTTGGCTGTTCCTGACCCGGAAGCACAATTGGTGGCGGCTCTTCATGTCATTCTAGATTGGACGGTGCCATATTTGGCTTACATGACCCGCGGCGAGTTGCCTGAGGATGAAACCTTGGCCAGGCAGATAACCCGACGGTCTAAGTCTATGACGATTGTCAGTGGCGAGTTGCATCATCGCAGTGTTACAGGGGCGTTTCAGCGTTGCGTCTCTCCTGAAGAAGGCCAAGAAATTCTTCGTGAGATTCATGAAGGGGATTGTGGTCATCACGCCGGGTCAAAATCCCTCGTAGCCAAGGCTTTCCGTCATGGATTCTATTGGCTGATGGCTCATGCTGATGTAGAGGACTTGGTCAGTAAAATGTGACGGTTGTCAGAAGTTCTCAAGACGGGCTCATGTGCCGGCTCAAGAATTGGGGATGATTCCAATTACTTGGCCATTTGCAGTCTGGGGGCTTGACATGGTTGGGCCTTTTAAAAGGTCCAAAGATAAAAAGACCCACCTCTTGGTGGCAGTTGATAAATTTACAAAGTGGGTTGAGGCAGAGCCAGTCAGTAAGTGTGATGCAGCTACGACGGCTCAGTTCATGAAGAATGTGATATTTCGCTTCGGCTTTCCACATAGCATTATAACTTACAATGACACTAATCTGTCTAAAGGAGCCATGGAAGAATTTTGTCAACGTGAGCATATTCGGCTTGATGTTTCATCAGTGGCTCACCCCCAATCCAACGGTCAAGCCGAGAGAGCCAATCAGGAGATCTTGAAAGGCATCAAGCCCCGACTTTTGGTCCCCCCTGCAGCGGACGCCGGGTTACTGGGTTGAGGAGTTACCCTCTGTGTTATAGAGCATCAACACTACTCCCAATAGATCTACGGGTTATACGCCTTTCTTCATGGTCTACGAAGTTGAGGCGGTTCTCCCTAGCGACATCCAGCATGACTCGCCTCGCGTGGCGGCTTATGTTGAGGCATGGAATGAACAGGCGCGTCAAGATGCTCTTGACTTGTTAGATGAACATCGGGACTTGGCAGCAGCTCGTTCGGCGATTTACCAAAAGGACTTGCGCCGATATCACAGCTGTCGGGTTAAGTCCAGAGCCTTTCAGGAAGGTGATTTGGTGCTCCGGCTCATCTAGGATCAAACTGATGCACATAAGCTATCCCCACCTTGGGAAGGGCCCTTTGTGGTCATCAAGAACTTGAACAACGGGTCATATTACCTTATCGATGTTCGAGAGCGCAAAGACTCACGTAAGTCGGAGAGGAGACCCGCCGGCCATGGAACATCGCTCATCTTCTGCCCTACTATACCTGAGCCATCGGCTCTCCTGATGTACATATTTTTACAATGTATATATTATGATAAATAATAAAGCAGGACCTCTGTCCTTTTTTCCCTTCCTTAAAGGTAAACGTGTCATTATTATTATCATTGTCATTTCACATGATCACTTGGGGGCTGATCGTCTTCGATCAAGTTCCACCCTCTTGATCCGGCTTACGATCATATTCGCATCTAGCCGTTAAAACTCATGATCACTAGGGGGCTTCCTGTTCAAACATAGGTCGTATTCGAACCAAAGAGAACATAGCTGTTGGTACCCTTTTGATTGGCACACTGCCGAGCTCATTAGGGGGCTTCTTGATCGTATTCGAATCATAGCTTAACCCCTTTTGGGAACCGACTTTGATCGTATTCGAATCAGAGTCGTTAAAAACCTCTCAAGGTCATTAGGGGGCTTCCTATTCGTTCGAACCAAAGAGAACACAACTATTGGTACCCTCTTGATCGACACAACGCCAAATCCACTGGGGGCTACATGATCGTATTCAAATCCTAGCTTAAACCCCTTTGGAATGGTTTACTGATCGTATTCGAATCAGCAGCCTTGAAACTTTTATATTCTATAATGGTTTAAGTTTTATTTGGAAGCACCCTTTATTTGACTTGAGACTTTTCTGAAGTTTACAAGTATAAGTATGGTTATTTCTAACCCGGCTTCATATTAACCGATGAGTCGCCGATACATGAGCATCATTATACCTTTGAAATTTTGGGTGTCCGAAGACTGGATTATCACCATTACCGACCGGGTCACATAAGCCGGCGGTGCAAATTTAAAAAGTCACAGGTGTAAGATCATAGTTGTGTTTTTTACAACATGCTAATCCATGACTCTTTTCAAGTTCTTTTTACCTACCTGGCGGTAAGCCACCAAGGGATCTTGTAATCTGTTTTCATATGCAGGACAGTTAAAAAGGTCTGATCAAGCATACGGTAAACAGATGAAAAGTAACACGGGTGGATATAACAGGGCAGCTTAATGACGTTAAGCATTAAAACGTGCACGATGGCACGACCAAAATAAAGTTATTTCTACTCTATTACATGACTCCCTGAGTCCAAATGATTCACATTGTTTTTTCAGTACATCCCAGGTATGAGCCGCCATGGCAGGTTAGCCTTCATGATTAGCCTGAAGTGTCGGGGTTAGCCCTCTCCGTGCCTTCGCCCTGCTCCCTATCCTGGAAGGTTGACGATGACCAGTCAATGTTGTTCAAAGCTTCAAATTCAGCTTCAGCATCAACTGGGCCGGCCGGGTCAACTTCAGGGGTGAAGGTGTGCTTACGGAGTGGGGGGATCAGACTGGTCACTTCATAATGAGGCGTTGGAATTCTCCGGTTTTCTTCATCATAACCCGGCTGGTATTTGGTAAGATCTACTTCATTCGCTATAAGGGTAGCCACGGGGCGTATCTCCTTTACACAAGCAATGAAGTCGTTTTCTTCAAACGGGGTGCCATCCTCCTTCAAGCTTGGGTAGCCAGTGGCAATGTCGGCTGGGTCTAACTCTGGTAGCCAAGCCTTGGCCCGGCTTAAAGCATTTACCACTTCGGCTCTTGTAGCTGACCGCCTCAGTTCATTGAACCATTGAGGGAGCACTGAAAGCTTCTTCAAGACCTCTACCAGGAGGGTTGGCACTTCATTTGACAAAGCCACCGTGGCTAATGGACGTTGAGACCCGGTGTACAATTGCTCCACCAAAGTGTACACTGCCTTCAGTTTGATCAGCATGTCTTGGTTCAAATTTGAGCTTCTGGGCCTGCATAAACATAATCAGGTGAGTTAATTCCAGTTTTATGATCAACTGAAAGGCTTAAATATTTAAACACTTGCAGGGTGACTTACCAAAGATCGCTGAGACCATCTGAGAGACATGGCACTTTAAACCGGTTAATTCACCAGTGGCTTCTTCCAGAGCCGCCTCTGCCTTTTAAGCTCGATTAATCAATGCGGTCTTTTCATCACCCCAGGCTTTCTTTTCAATTTCAAATTCTTTCGTCAGTTTTTCTTGTTCAGAAACACTGAATTTGAACTTGGTGTCAGGCTTTTGGATTTCCGTCTATTGGGTTTCAAGGCAGCTCTTAAGACCAGTCACCTCGGATTCGAGTTGACTCGTGGTGGCCTATACAAATACAAAGTCAAAATCAAGTCAATTTTTATATATTAAAGTCCCAAGTATTTTGCCAGCAACAACACTTGGCACTTGGGGGCTAATGTTTACCGAAGAATTTTATTTTCAGTGGCGGTTCATAAGACGCGATTCATAAGAGTAAGTCCCAAGCATTTTGCAAGCAATAATACTTGGCACTTGGGGGCTAATGCATATTGCTGTTCAAAGATCTGTAAGTATTTTTTTATATATTAAGGACCGGCTCAACCATGTTGGTTAAGTCACCCCTTGGGGACTACAGAGTAATCCAGACTTCTTATATGTTTTATTCATCTATGTTACTAATATCATCAAGTTTGTTTCTAAGTCTACATTATAAACATCATAAGCAGTAGACTTGGGGGCTAGCATAGTAAAGCTTAATGTATAAGAGAGAAAGGGTTCTACCTCGAATTTTTGGTGCATCTGCTTCACCATATCAATCTCGAGGTTCCAGCTGCTTTGCACTTGGCTCATGTAGCCAGAAAAGATGTCTCCAATACTCATATGAGCATAGTTTGCAACATCTAGCTTGACCAGGCGGTGGTCCAGAAGTTCTTCCTTGCCGGGAAACTTCGCCAGTACAGTCGGTCTTCCCGGCTCAACAAAGCTGGTTCTCGTGATCTCAACATCAGTATTTTGAGGGTCATCAGTCCTGACTGGGCTAGGGGCTTCTGGATTTTCTGATTCATCGGCAGCTCGTTCAGTGGGCAGGTCAGTAGCGGGAGTTGGTAAGTCTTGAGCTGGCTCAGATGGCAGCTCATGAGTGGTCGAGTCCGGCACAGCTGTTTCAAGAACCGGCTCAGTCACGACTGTGTCTTCAGCTGGCTTGCTTTTCCTAACCCGTTTGTTGGGCTTGGCTTGTCCACTGCATCAAAATAAAGGCTAATACAGAGGGATTAAAGTAAATACAAGATAAGCAGATTATCATACCCTGGTGCAGTCTTGAAAGCCTGCAGGTTGGACTGCAGTGAGTCGTCGGAGGAAGGGGAAGTGTCCTGGTAATCCGAGTCAGAAGAATTGAGCGGTTGATGAATGAGACCCGCCAAGGGATAAAAGATATTTAAAATAGAAGTGACCTCATTCCGGCGCTTCCTTGGGGGTGTTTGGTAAGCCGGAGGAGAGCTCCGCATCCTTGCTGGTCCGGGTCTGCCTCCAACTCTCGTGAATTTGCCGCTTCAAAAGAAATTGAGGATCGTGATGAGCTAAAGGATGGGAAAACCTTACTTTCCGGGTCACTCTGCGGATTTTCCGTCTTGGCAAAGGCTCGGAGTCGGAGGAAAGGATAGTTACCTCATCAGCCTTGTTGCGGCTTTCTCCTGTGTCCTCCTGCTGATAATCAGTGTCAATAAGATGGTTAAAAAATAAGCCAAGGGAATCAAGGGCTACCTCTGACTCAGAAGAGTCTGCTAGCCGAAGCAGGTCAGAGGCGGTGGCCTTCTTGCCCTTCTTTTTGGCAGCTTCTTTGCTGGCGGCTTTCTTCTCTTTCCTAGCTTTCTTTGCAGCTTCATGGTCATATTTGACCTTCCAGAATTTATCACCCGCCTGCAAAGAGCAGCATATGCATGAGTATGGGTGAAACATTGGAAAATTGTAGTTATTTCACATGGGCGGTTTACCTTTGGAGCCGGGTACGCTTTACAGAAGGGGGCTAAGCCCACCTTACCACAGTTCACTAGGCCTTCGTTCAGAAGGGACTTGGTCATATCGTCAATGACATCTTCAGGCAAGTCATCAGGGCTGTGACGTAGAGGATCATCCTTTGCGCCAGTGTCGCACATCAACCCAGAGTGGTGGCTCAACGGAATAACCCGCCAGGCGATCCAAACCCAGACCAGGTCGATGCCTGTCAACCCATTCCCAAGAAGAGCCTTGATCTTGGATAAAGTGGGGGCAAGTGATTTACGTTCGGCGGCTGTAATCTTGTCAGACAGATGATGGTTGTGTCCAAGACGAAGAGCACGAAAGCCAGGTAGAGGGTTTTCACCGGCCGGAGAGGTATCTTTGCAATAAAACCACGTCATATTCCAATCTTTGGGGTGGCTCGGCGGGTTGGTGTAAGGAAAGATGACATCCCTATGGCGCTGGATTGAGACGCCGCCAAGCTCTAAGCTCTGACCGCTAGCACATTCATTCTGGCAGTTCAAATAAAACAGTTCTCTGAAAAGCAGCAGATTGGGTTCTTCTCCAAGGTATACTTCACTCAATACTTGGAAGTTGCAGATATTAGACACGGAACTGGGTCTGATGTCTTGTGGGTGAAGATCGAAGAAATTCAACATGTCTCTGAAGAATTTTGAGCCAGGA
This sequence comes from Triticum aestivum, assembly GCF_018294505.1. NCBI lineage: Eukaryota > Viridiplantae > Streptophyta > Magnoliopsida > Poales > Poaceae > Triticum > Triticum aestivum. The sequence continues at coordinate 181,745,647 of NC_057801.1, forward strand.
GGAGTGAAACCCCGGTTCATATGATCTATGAAAACAACAACCTCTCCATCTTCGGGTTGAGGAAATTCCTCCTCAGGGTCGAGCACGATAAGGCATGATTTCTTTTTTCGGTAGGTAGCCGGTCTTCACAAAGTCATCCAAGGTGCTGTCAGTGACAATGGATTTCACCCAGTTATAGGAAGTAGGTGCCTTTGGTGCCATTTTGATTGAAAGCCTAAGACAAAGTAAAAGTGCCGGTTCAAATTTTAGCCGGGCAGAAAAAAATATTACTGTGCATATTCAAGATGGTGGCTTAAGAAGGGGACTAATGGTATAAGGATACTTATGTCATGGTTATTTAAGCCGCCATAGGCTCTATAAGACGTCAAGACTATTTAAACTGCCAAGGGTGGTTCAAGTTATTAATTGAGCATTGCTTCCTTAAAGCCGGCGATCAGAGTCGCCATGGCTAGATAAATCTAACAAGTGCAAATTTTTCCTAAGTGTTGTACAAACAGGTTTCACAATTTGCAGTTGTTATTTTGGATCAAACAAATGTTCAGAAAAGAAAATTTTCTAGACCTAAAACATGGAGCAGAGGAGTTCATGCGCTATAATGGGGATTTTTTTACACGAAAAGGAGATTTACTGGTACCCAAAATGGATGTGGAACACGTACAACATAAGATCTATGGTATTTTTGGATCAGAAGAAGCCATAACAGATGGAACACAAGAACTAAGATGAACTTCACACAGTACAGAAGAACACGCTAGCCCTAGCATGGACCTATGGTGCAGAAAAGGGAAAACTTACTGCAAGAGATTCACTGCGGAAGGGCGCTGCTGTTTTCTGGTCAAGATCAGGTTGATGCAGCGGCCAAAGTCGACGGAGACGAGATGCGCTATGGGGTGGCGGCGGAGCTCCAGTGGCAGATGGGGGCGAGAGGAAGAAGATGTGAACGGAAGAATGAGGAAGACTTAGTCGGTACTATTTATAAAGAAGGACCACTAAAAGAGCGCGAAAAATGAGGAGGCCAAAAATATAAGTTATCCAACTACGGGGGCGCCTCGATTTTTGGGATGGTCATCAAGACAAAGATCCGTTGGGATGCATTGAAGAAAAAGTTCTTTTATGACTGGTGACGTCATGGCGGGTTACCACAAATCCAGATCATGATGTCATGGCGGGTTACAATTTTTTTTATAAGAAGCAGAAGATTTTTCTTAAGTGGCGAAGATTGACATGAACCGGTTCAAATCAATCTGGGGCCTAATGTTGGGGATATAGCTATTGGTATGACCCGCCCAGGAGGGGCCGGGTTATACTTACAAATATTGTTGAAGCCCAGGACCCAGGATAGAGATGGCGGTTCAATTAAGGGCCCAAAGCCCAGAGGCGACTTAAGGCCTGTAGTGATAAACCGCCATGTATGCGTGACTTATATTGTAAGGCAAGAATAGTTAAGAGACCGAGCCGAACACTGTTTATGAGCCGGCCGGGACTCTGTAGAGCCGCTGGGCGTCGACCTCTGTATATAAAGGGACGACCCGGTGGCGGTTCAGGACAAGTAACATCAACTCGAGAGCTAGGTCAAGCAATTCGCTCCCTGGTTATCGAGACATAAGCAATCCCACTCAAAACTGGATCGTAGGCTTTTACCTTCACCGTAAGGGGCCGAACCAGTATAAACCTCGTGTCCTTTGTCCCGGTTAACCCCTTTAAGCTTCCTAGTTGCGATGGCTCCACGACTAAGTCCTTTCACTAGGACATCTGCCGTGACAATTCCACGACAATGGTCGAAACAAATGTCACATACGAACGCCGCGCATGTAAAATAGTACCACCTCGGATCTAGAAAATAATATAGGTGAAAAATTGAACTGAAAGCGTAAATTCACGGGAAGAAGCGTATAGTGACGATGAACCCATAGAGTCAATCTGTGCTTTATTATTAGGGAAATATTTTAATGGATTGGTTACCTCTGGGCTGGCAAGACCATTCTATATAATGTATCCAAAAAAATCTCTCCTAAACAACTATTCACAAAAAATTTAAAAAATCTTTGTAGATTTCAAAAAATATGTTAAAAAATCTAATATATGTTCCTTAAATTTTAAAAAGTCCTCTGAATTAATTTCTTTTTAATTTAAAGCATGACAGGGTTAGGCATTACGGGGGAATAGGATTGCCCCAAACACAGATACACACAACTCAACCCATCAACGCTGCGAGGCTAACACCACCCAAAATTGCATACAAACTGCTCGCATGCAGCTGGGCGAGGAAGAGCGCGTCACTCCATCTAGTAATCTTCATAATCGAACTGTTGTCATGGATTTTGTTTTGGACCCCGATATCTTGAGGACATTCTATCAGGAAAGGAGATCCATGGAATGAGACATTCCCTGGAGCGATCGTTTCCGATCTAACGAAATATTTGATCTGCACTAAATTGCTTTTTTTGAAGCTATGCTAAAGTGCTGGTCCATCGTTCATGCAGCTAGTCGGGCCGAAATAAGAATATATCAGGCACACCTCATTTGCTTGTTTATACTAAAAAACCCAAAACCTACTATCTAGTTGTGGCACCCCAGCTCAGAGAAACCGGAACGCCCCGTATTCTAGCCCAGAGATCGAGGTGAAGTCTTTTGGAATACGGCACTGCTTAGCATAGAACAAACCAACTTTATATTATTACATGAATATGAATACAAGGTCTCCGATATTACAGTGAATAACATCGGCACGGCGACACTACGCCATCCTCAGTTGCTTTATGCAAGCAGCATAACAAGTTGAGGTAGCGGAACAACTACTGGGAGTGGAACAACAAACGACGATGATGGACTCCAATCCGCAGGGACTCTGGCTGGAACGTTTATCCTAGCTCGCGCGCATAGGAACCATAGCAAACAAGCAAGCAATCCAGGCATGACCTGCAAACTGGCATGACACGCCAGGTTAGTACATTGAATGTACTTGCAAGCTCACAATAACCAAATGCATTCAAGACAAACAACAACATGGCAATTATAGGTTAAGCAGGAATTATCATGAGATCATCAAGATAACATGTCATGAACAACATGAACATAATACCGCTAGAACAATCTGAACGTGGCATGAACATATAAACATGATGACACTATCATGCAACATGATGACATTATCATGCACCAACTTATTCTGCTCGGGTTACCTCGTAACCAAACGGTGATCATTCCCGGATCACATAGCCAACTTATCTCATCATCGAACCGAGGTTGTTATTAATCACGTCATTATTATTATTATTACCGTTAACCCATAGTGTGACCGACATGAACTGGGCCCTTATCCGCGGGCACGGCTATCGGTAGATTTAACACACACTCTGCAGAGGTAGCACACTGTACCCACACCACGGAACCCATGGCCTCGCACTCCCATTCGGGTGGACCAACGGTGTTCCGGCCACTCTGACTCACTCCCCACTAGGCTAGTCATAGGTGGCCCCGTGTCTACCCCAGACACAACCATCCACCATCGTGGCAAAACGGTCCCAAACGGTGACAAGGTACCATAACAACAACAATGAGCTCACAAGGCTTCTGCCGTCCTTCCTGATCAGGTTAGTGCCTGCACATAACCTTCCCTCGTTGGAGGCACCGACGAGAGGCACAATAATAGACCCAGTTATGACCCCCCATAAGGAAAGTGTGGCTGCACTGGTCAGCTCGATATGGTGGCACCATGACCCAGCCAACAGTTGTTCAAGTTCAATTTAATCCGGTTAAACTTGAATGCAAATATGCTGAGCCATGATAAAATAACATGATGCAATTACAATGCATGAGCATGTTATCAACATAAGCATGATGGTACAACATAACTATCGACCATATCAACAATGAACCATATCCAACTGAGCATGGCATAATGACGTGCATGATTATCACAAGTACACCACTAATCATAGAAACCTAGCATGACCACTAACATCAACAATAAATATCATGCAAGAACATATCAACAACGTTACCATGCAAGCATTTAACCAACTGGACGCTATGGAATATGCCTAACGACGGCACTCGAAATAGACGATAGTCATGCACCGAAGGCCATCACCAACATCAAGATGTACTACTAACAAGCATAAACATATGAAAGGAATACTAGCAGGTATAACATGATAACAGAGTACAAGACAACATAGCACAAAAGTGAACATGCAACTCTAAGCATGACCGGAACAACGATAACCATCTTTTGAAGGAGCAAACATTTAATAAAGATTCAAGTTGAAAACCATGGCTAATGCATGAATATCATGCAAGTGGGTATTGTGGCTTGCCTGGGGGTGATGGAGACTCTGGGAAGAAGTACGGTGAAGCCGCGTAACAAAACACTGGACGGTTCTCTCTCGGAGGGGGCTGATTAGAGGCAAGGGCAGTATGGTCATTTTTCACAGTGTGAACACTTTATGAAAAAGGTACCAACAGAAAAAGCTTGATGAGACGAAGAAGTGAGCGTTGGTTTCACCTTGATCGGAGTTACGGTTGCGGAGTTATGAGGTGTAGAAGATCAGGAACTTTTCTGTAAAAATATCATCACAAACAAGCCCCTGAGTGGATAAGGCAGAAATGCATATAAGGAAATACGCTTTCAGAAGTTGACGTACTCAGCAGAATACATTTCCACTTATCCACGTGGCAGAGGCGGAGCCGGGGTTGGTCAAAGTGGGGTCGGCGGGGTGTGAGGCAGACGGGCGGGTCCCATGCGGGTGGGGCCCGTCACTTATCCACACGGGCAACCAGGGTCAACGCCTGGAGGCTGACCGGTGGGGCCAAGGAAGGGGCGGGACCCGCCTGGCCAGCTGGCTAGGTGTCATCTTCCTCCTCCCCTCGCTCCTGTTCGTTCCCGAGCGGAACAGAACGGATGAAGAGGAGGGAAACGGCTAAGGGGCCGGCAGCTCCAACGATCCCCGGCCCGACTGAGGGTACTGCCGGGACCGCCGGGCTGCGTTGCACCCGTTCAGAGGGTCAGCCAGCGCCGGGGTGGAGTGGAGAGGAGGGGAGTCCACGGCGACGGAGGCGGGCAGAGAGGCGGCGGTGGTGATGAACTCCTGTGATGCAGGTCACTCTGGCGAGAGATGAGGGAATGGGGAGGTTCGCCAGGACATGGGGAAGGCGTCGGTGGAGTCGGGGAAGCACGAGGAGGCTCGAGACGGCTGGATGAAGAGTCGTCCGAGAGATGGAGGCGACGACCATGCGTGGGGCACACATCCAGGGTGAACTCCGGCAAAGGGCGAGGTGGTGGGGCGAACCGCGGGGACGAGGGGAAGCTCGTGGACAGCTCGGGAGGAGAGGATTGGGGCTAGGCACACCGGAACCAATGTCACCCCCAAGATGCGACCCTATCCTAAAGTAACTCGAAGGTCCCACCAAGGATAGAAGCGCATCTTGAAGACGCTTTTGCAAGGTGGATATCATTACATCAAACCATTACATAATAGTTGGGGATACATACAAGAGGCATACAATGCCACACAAATACAACATCATCATACATAAGATCAACATCCGGCTACGGATGAAACACAAACAGAAAGTCAAACAACATCCACCCTGCTAGCCCAGGCTGCCAACCTGGAACCTATCCCCTGATCGAAGAAAAGCCGAAGAAGAACTCCAAAACAAGAGGTGATCCTGAACTCCTACTTACGTCAATCATAACCCAAAACCGTGTTCACTTCCGGGACTCCGCCGAGAAGAGACCATCACGGCTACACATGCCGTTGATGCGTTTTAATTCGGATCTGATGTCAAGTTATCTACAACCGGACATTAACAAATTCCCATCTGCCACATAACCACGGGCACGGCTCTCGAAAGTTTATACCCTGCAGGGGTGTCCCAACTTAGCCCATGATAAGCTCTCGCGATCAATGAAGGATATTCCTTCTCCCAGGAAGACCCGATCAGTCTCGGAATCCCGGTTTACAAGACATTTCGACAATGGTAAAACAAGACCAGCAAAGCCGTCCGATGTGCCGACAATACCGATAGGAGCTGCACACATCTCGTTCTCACGGCAACACCGGATGAGACATCCTACGAGTAAAACCAACCCTCAAGTTTCCCCGAGGTGGCCCCGCAGTCTACTCAGTTTGGACCAGCACTTAGAGAAGCACTAGCCCGTGGGAGGGGGGGCTAAAATAAAGATGACCCTCGAGAGAGCGACTCCCAAGGGAAGAGTAGGTGGTGGTGAGGCAAATGGTAAAACAAAGGTTGGGCCTTGCTGGAGGAGTTTTATTCAAAGCGAACTGTCAAGGGGGTCCCATAAATCACCCAACCGCGTTAGGGACGCAAAATCCAAAAAAATGAGCGTAGTATAGCTATCACGTGCACAGGGCGGAGAAACAGGGGCGGCTCACCATGGGCCTTGGCCCAGTTGACGAAGAGGTTGGTGCTGGGGGTGGCTGGGCCTAGCAGCGGCGGAGGAGGTGGGCTGGCCCATGTGCAGCCGACGCGGGGGCGACGTCTTGCTCGTGCCCGGCCACGGCAGGAAGCAGGGGTGGCGGTGGAAGGCCAACCCGGCAACGGCGAGATGGAGGTCGCCGAGGCTGGCCGGGGATGGGCAGATCCGGCGCGAGGCGCCGGATCTGGTGAACACCGGTGGCGGGCGATGACGAGGGCGCGGGGCGGCACCACTGAGCGACGCTGGATCCGCTTCGGACGGAGGGGAGGCCGGGTCGGGGCTCCGGTGATGGACTGGGCGGCGGGGCTCCTGGGCACTAGGCCGCGGCGGCGACGCGAGTGTTGGGAGGCGGAGCGGGCGCGAGGTGGCGATGACGCACGGCGGCGGGGCGGAACTCCTGGCGACAGGCGGCGCGCTCCGGTGGGGTCGAGGCGGCGGCGGACAGCGAACGCCGGCGAGGTGGCGACCCGGGCGCGTGGGGAATGCGGGTGGCGGCGCGCGGGCTTCGGCGGCGGCAGTTCAGGCCTAAGCGGGGGCTGGATCTGGGCCCGGTGGGCTGCGGCGGCGGGGGAGAGAGAGGGTGACGTGGCGGGAGGCGATTGGCTGAGGGCGGCGGTGCGGACATGTCCGGCGCGGACGGATGTGTCCGGCGGCGCGAGGGAAGGGAAGGTAGGGTTTGGACTGCGATTTTTGGAGGGGGGTGTTTATATAGGTAGAGGGAGCTAGGAGAGTCCAAATGAGGTGCGGTTTTTGCCCACACGATCGTGATCAAACGACCGAGAGCATGGAAGTGAATTAGATGGGTGTTTGGGCTACTTTGGAGGGGTGTTGGGCTGCAACACAAAAGAGGCCTTTACGGTTCCCCGGTTAACCGTTGGAGTATCAAACGGACTCCAAACGGCACGAAACTTGACAGGCGGTCTACCGGTGCTATACCAAGGCCGCTTGGTAAACCTCGGTCCATTTTGAGAATGTTTAATGCCCTCTCATGAAAAGAGACAAGAAGGGGACGCCGGATGACATAGGAGTGTCGGGTTGCAAAACGGACATCGGGGAAAATGCTCGGATGCATGAGACGAACACGTATGCCAAATGAGATGCACATGATGACATGGCAAAATACAACACGCAAGCAAATGACATGGCAAGGACGGAGAATAACTGGCAGACACCTGGCACATCGAATCCGGGGCGTTACAACTCTCCTCTAGTAACAAGAGATCTCGTCCCGAGATCTTAGGAACAAGACGGGAGAGAAAAGGGATGAGGTGAAACAAGAACTCCAGAAAAGAAGCAAAGAATCGGGAGCACTCGAGAAGAAGAGAGGAACGACAAGAATGACGAGAATCGAAAGCTCACGGAATCAGATAGACTATGAAACCACTCCGGTTAGAACGAGATAAGAAACGAATAAGACTGAAAGGATTTAGGCAACACTCCGGCTGAAACATGGAGGAATAGAACACGAGCTTGAGAGGATGGAATGATACTTGATGAAGACATGACACAAAGCCTCCGGAAAGAATTGAAAGAGTTGAATTAAAAGAACATATAAGAAAATGACAACTTGTGCCACGAATGACATTGAAAGCATCTTAGAAGAAAGGATTGAACGGAGTTGTTGAGAAAAATCAACAACGAAAAGAATAAGCTTGTTGTGGTCTTATAGGTAACAACTCAAAATCATAAGGTGATAACCGGCCACAAATGGAAATGATTGGATAGCTGAGAAGAATGAAGAAAATGCAAAACTCCACTTCAAAAGAAAATGGAGAATTAATTACACTTCGAGACGCGAGAAGAAAAGATACTTGAACTCCACCAACAAAATCTTGATGAACACTTGAAGAATGAATTAAATCAAGAAGAACCACCGTGAAGAACTCCGGTGACAAAAGGATGATGAGATAGAATGAAGGAAGAAAGAATAAAGATTCAAGCCTTGCGGTGATTTAGATGGGGGTTCCGACGAAATGGCCAAGGAAATTTGAACTCCGGAAAAGAAAAGATGAAAACACTTGGAACTAGAATTTATTCATCAAGAACAAACTCTGAAGGAAAGGATTACCCACTTGGATGAAATAAGAATAAGATTTATTGTATGATTATCCTTCATCGAATTAAATTGATGACCAGCAGTGGATTTTGCATACTACTTATTCTTCTTGAAAAGGATTGAGAAGTGTCATATCGCGAACTTGAGAAGGTCTTCATTAACCACCAGTAGGATTGAAAAGAACGAATGAATTAAAATGATAATCAAGGAAAAAGAATCTTGAACAAGCCATCGTAAAAATTAGAAAAATGACTGATGAAAGAGACTGAATCACCGGGAAGAGTTAGAAAAGCACAAAGACACTTGAGGGAATTAAGAGACAAGATAACGAAGGGATCATGAACTGATTGAAGAATACTTGAACGAAGCACCGGGATAATTGGATAACGTTAGCTGAAATGTGAGGACGAAGAATTCTTCTGGAATGATGGCCTCCGATGAAAAGAAACAGAAATCAACTTCTGACATACTCCGGATGGGTGAAAATAATTGCACGACTGGAAACAATTTTATAGGATAACATCGAGCTAGCATCGCGAATCTTCGGGAGAATGGACAAGATTTAGAGGAAAAACTCTTCTTCGGTCTTCAAATGACGACGAGAAACACCACCAAAATTACTGAGATACTCCGGTAGAATGAAAAGCAGAGAGGTTGAGCCCACATGAAAATAATTTGAAAGCGATCTTGGAGAAGGCATGTGACTGATGAAACTCATTCTTACGTCACACTTGAAAAGAATTTGAGAATAACCCCGGGAGAATTAGAAGAGTCAGGTAAGATCCTGGGAAAAGACCTGTGGGTTAGAGTCCACTAAAAGAAAACACCGTTGGAAAGGGATGTTGAACAGATAGATGATGCACCGGAACAAATGAAATATTTGAATGAGGTGACACCCTCGAATTAATTCGAACACAGACGAATCTCTTGAGATGTCTTGAGCACTGCGAAAAGATAAACTGGCGAGAGGCGAACGAGCAAGGGAAAACATTTGAGCCGAGGAAAAGAATATGATCGACACCAAAAAAGTTGAATTGAATCCACCAGAAAAGGAAAGAGATGAAGAATGTCAAACGAGACGAGAATTCACCGGTTGGAATAATTGAGGGAAGACTGAAGAGACTCCGTACAAATGAAATTGACGCTCGAAAGAGACTCAGGCTCCAGGAAGAAGAGGATGGGAGGGCGTGAAAACAAAGGCAACTTGGAAGGGGGAACCGACTAGTATCTTGAAGAGAAAACACCGGTTGAAATCATTGAGGAAAGAAAGCAAAGACTTCACACGAGTAGGATGGATACTCGATTTCGGACTCTGGCTCTGAGAAGAAAAAAACGGGAGGGCCGGTGGGAAAAGAAAACAACTGAGGATTGAACTTGGCAAAAAATAGAAGAGGCTCGAGTCAACTTGACAAGAAATGCACCGGATGAAAAGAGCTAAGAACCAACGATCGGAAAACCAACTGCGTGATCCTAAGGAAAAATTTGAAGGGGAAGAGGAGCAAGTCAAAACACCTACGTCAAGATTCCTCACCAGAACGACGAAGGGGCTGAGGAGTAAAAAGAATTCCTACTCTCCGATATAACTAGACTCCGAAATCAGTTTTTTTCTAGACTCAACAACGGCCAAACTACACGATCAATCAAGGGGGCTCCTATGGTTGGTCGAGGCTCTGATACCAACTCGTCACGCCCAAGATGCGACCCTATCCTCAAGGAACTCGAAGGTCCCACCAAGGATAGAAGCGCATCTTGAAGACGCTTTTGCAAGGTGGATATCATTACATCAAACCATTACATAATAGTTGGGGATACATACAAGAGGCATACAATGCCAAACGAACACAACATCATCATACATAAGATCAACATCTGGCTACGAATGAAACACAAACAGAAACTCAAACGACATCCACCCTGCTAGCCCAGGCTGCCGACCTGGAACCTATCCCCTCATCAAAGAAGAAGCCAAAGAAGAACTCCAAAACAAGCAAACATCGCTTTCGCGTCATGATCATCGCATAACCTGTACCTGCAACTCTTGTTGTAGTAATCTATGAGCCACGAGAACTCATCAATCCGATTACCATGGGTATCAAGACTAGCAAAGCTTGAAGGGAAAGGAAGGGGTAAAGTGGTGAGGTTGCAGCAGTGACTAAGCATGATATGGTGGCTAACATACGCAAATGAGAGCGAGAAGAGAAGCAATGGAACGGTCGTGAAGCTAGCAATGATCAAGAGGTGATCCTGAACTCCTACTTACGTCAATCATAACCCAAAACCGTGTTCACTTCCCGGACTCCGCCGAGAAGAGACCATCACGGCTACACACGCGGTTGATGCGTTTTAATTCGGATCTGGTGTCAAGTTATCTACAACCGGACATTAACAAATTCCCATCTGCCACATAACCGCGGGCATGGCTCTCGAAAGTTTATACCCTGCAGGGGTGTCCCAACTTAGCCCATGATAAGCTCTCGCGATCGACGAAGGATATTCCTTCTCCCAGGAAGACCCGATCAGTCTCAGAATCCTGGTTTACAAGACATTTCAACAATGGTAAAACAAGACCAGCAAAGCCGCCCGATGTGTCGACAATCCCGATAGGAGCTGCACATATCTCGTTCTCAGGGCAACACTGGATGAGACATCCTACGAGTAAAACCAACCCTCAAGTTTCCCCGAGGTGGCCCTGCAGTCTACTCAGTTCGTACCAGCACTTAGAGAAGCACTGGCCGGGGGGGGGGGTGCTAAAATAAAGATGACCCTCGAGTGAGCGACTCCCAAGGGAAAAGTAGTTGGTGGTGAGGCAAATGGTAAAACCAAGGTTGGGCCTTGCCGGAGGAGTTTTATTCAAATCGAACTGTCAAGGGGGTCCCATAAATCACCCAACCGCGTTAGGGACGCAAAATCCGGGAACATAATACCGATATGATGGAAACTAGGGCAACAAGAGTGGAACAAAACACCAGGCATAAGGCCGAGCCTTCCACCCTTTACCAAGTATATAGATGCATTTATTAAATAAGAGATATTGTGATATCCCAACGATAATCCTGTCCACCATGGAGCATTCTTCAACTTCACCTGCAACTAACAACGCTATAAGAGGGCTGAGTAAAGCGGTAACATAGCCAAACAACGGTTTGTTAGGAAGGGTGAAAAAGGGTAGAGGCTAACATGGCAATTTGGGAGGCCTGAAGAACAAGTTATAGGAAGCGCAGCAAAGCGATAGAACGAAGCAACTAGCATAGCAATGATAGTAGTGAGATCCAAGATGATGGTCATCTTGCCTGAAATCCCGCAAGGAAGAAGAACGAGTCCATGAAGAAGATGAAGCCACGAAGACGAACCAAGTGTAGACGAACGAATCCTCACGATCGCAACGAAACAGGAACTATCGAGAAGAAGCACACAACATGGTAAACACACCACACATATACAAGACATGATGCACAAGAAGCATGATGCATGACAAAACTACATGAAGCTACTCATGGCAAGAGATGATGCATACAAGAACAACACATCAAAGCAAGTTTAAATGAGGCCGGAAACAACATATAACAATTCCGGTAAGTCCTCATATGCAAATTTAGAAATTGGTCCAGAACTGAATAAACCTTATGTTCAAGTTGTTAACAGCAAGTTAAGATGCACCAAGATGATCTACACGAAATTCTAGTCAAGTTACATATAAAGTTCATCTAGTTCGGAGCTACGACCTAGAAGATATGAGCAAACAAGTTAAACATGGCATTGATGCAAAATGCAGACAAACATCAAGAAAACACCTCAAAACAAGGATGCAACATGATAATATTAAACTACATGCAAAATCAAGCAAGTTTCATATAGAGCACACTCAAAACGAAGCAACGGTTCAACACATACACTCTATAGAAGTTTAAAGGACAAGCTGTCCAGAACAGCAACTAGGCATCTTGCAAGCATCAAAACAATATGCTACAGCATCTCAACGTGAAAAAAGGCATGTGAATGAAGTACAGGTAAAGCATGACAAAACATGAACACTGAGCTATCTCCAGAGAACACTATAACATGCTCAAAAGGACATGGCAATATTGCAAATTATAACAGTTTACAGACTTAGCAGAAATAACATCAGGTTGCAATGTTTAAAGCTATCAAACAACATGCTACAGGAACTTAACATGGAAAACAAAGGCATGGCATGCTAATACTAAAGACAAAGAACAAAACACCCTTAGTGAACGAATTCTAAAGATCAACAGAAAAGATGGTATCATCCATGCAAACATGGCAAATGATATGATAGATTCATACTGGCAGGAACAACGATAAGTAGGCATGTTGGTGAGCTTATACCACTCACCACATAGCAATACATGGCATGGCAAGGTGACCAAGAGTAAGATGGAATATTTATGAAGCTAAAAATGGCAAGAGAAAGTTCATAGAATGCTTGGATCACTAACAACAATCATGGCAACATTGAACTTAATGTTAACTGGCTGACAACAACATTATTGAGCAATTTGAGAGCAAGATTACCAGAAGCTACATCAGGCTATAAATGCAACCAGGGGCATGGGTGGATAGAGCATGACATTTATAACAAAACATCCTCAGTGAACATCTCCAGATTATGAATAGAATGACTTGTAGGAGCAGGTTTACATAGCATCATGACATAGCAGTTTCAACCTAGCAAAACAGTAACAGCAAGTACCCTACTTCACGAGCTCGATGCACTCACCACAAGGCACACAAAAATACATGGATTGCACCAATGTACAGATGACATGATGTATCTCAAAACACATGTAGACCTCAAGCTCATAGGATGAACACACAAAATGCAATGAAAAAGACAAAACATCAAGTTATAACAGTTTCAGCAGGTTAACATCATATAGCACTCTTGCAACGATGATAAGGGCATCAAGATTAATTCAAACAAACATGGAATGAAATGAAGAGCACACTCTGATGAACATTTTGATATATTGTGCACGCAAAACGGAGCAGCACACACAAAGTTATGGGATTACAAACTTGGAAACATGATGCTGATGAAACTCCAGACTTAGCCAATTTTACTGGAACGAAAGAAATGAGCGTAGTATAGCTATCATGTGCACAGGGCGGAGAAACAGGGGCGGCTCACCATGGGCCTTGGCCTAGTTGACGAGGAGGCTGGCGCTGGGGGTGGCTGGGCCTAGCAGCGGCGGAGGAGGTGGGCTAGCCCACGTGCAACCGACGCGGGGGCGACGTCCTGCTCGCGCCCAGCCACGGCAGGAAGCAGGGGCGGCGGTGGAAGGCCAACCCGGCGACGGCAAGCTGGAGGTCGCCGAGGCTGGCCGGGGACGGGCAGATCCGGCTGCGAGGCGTCGGATCCGGTGAACGCCGGCGGCGGACTATGACGAGGGCGCGGGGCGGCACCACCGAGCGACGCCGGATCCGCTTCGGATGGAGGGAAGGCCGGGTCGGGGCTACGGCGAAGGACTGGGCGGTGGGGCTCCTAGGCACTGGGCAGCAGCGGCGACGCGAGTGGAGGGAGGCGGAGCGGGCACGAGGTGGCGGTAACGCACTGCGGAGGGGCGGAGCTCCTGGCGATGGGCAGCGCGCTCCGGTGGGGTCGAGGTGGCGGCGGACAACGAACGCCGACGAGGTGGCGACCCGGGCGCGCGGGGAATGCAGGCGCGGCGCGCGGGCTTTGGCGGCGGCGGTTCGGGCCCGTGCGGTGGCCGTATCTGGGCCCGGTGGGCTGCGGCGGCGGGGGAGAGAGAGAGGGTGACGTGGCGGGAGGCGATTGGCTGAGGGCGGCGGTGCGGACATGTCCGACGCGGACAGATGTGTCCGGCGGCACGAGGGAAGGGAAGGTAGGGTTTGGACTGCGATTTTTGGAGGGGGAGGTGTTTATATAGGTAGAGGGAGCTAGGAGAGTCCAAATGAGGTGCGGTTTTCGCCCACATTATCGTGATCGAATGACCGAGAGCATGGAAGTGAATTAGATGGGTTATTGGGAAACTTTGGAGGGGTGTTGGGCTGCAACACAAAAGAGGCCTTTACGGTTCCCCGGTTAACCGTTGTAGTATCAAACGGACTCCAAATGCCACGAAACTTGACAGGCGGTCTACCAGTGCTATACCAAGGCTGCTTGGCAAACCTCGGTCCATTCTGAGGATGTTTAACACCCTCTAAAGAAAAGAGACAAGAAGGGGACGCCGGATGACATAGGAGTGCCGGGTTGCAAGACGGACAACGGGGAAAATGCTCGGATGCATGAGACGAACACGTATGCAAAATGAGATGCACATGATGACATGGCAAAATGCAACACGCAAGCAAATGACATGGCAAGGACAGCGAATAACTGGCAGACACCTGGCGCATCGAATCCGAGGCGTTACAACCAAGGAGGAACCGAGGCCGCCGTGGCGATCTCCGGCAAAAAGAAGATGGGGCCGAGGACTCGGGTGTTCTAGGGAGACAAATGAGGAGTGGATGAGCTGCGTGAGGGCTTGGGGCACGCTTATATAGCTAAGGGGAGGGCTCTATAGCAACGCCATCAAGCTTGAGCAGTGCTCTAATGGTGGACAGAGGCTGGGTATGGCACGGGCACTATTCTAGTAGTGCATTTAAGGCGAACCACGATGAGGCAGCGACGCAGGGAGATGCAGTCGATCACGGGGAAGCTCTAGGACATGGTTGGACGTCGAGACAAGGAGGGAGGAGATGAGCACAGGGGCAAGAACCAGCCAGAGCATGCAATGTGTGTGATGCCAGCGTGATCACCACGGGCACTGGTGCAAGTTGCGCGTTCTGCCCGGACCGACCATGTCCAGTAGATAGACTGTCAAGCCCTTAGTCAAAATGAGGAAATAAATCGGTCCAGGGGCAAAGAAGAGATTTGCACTTAGCTCCAAAGTAAATCAACAGGAAGGTGTTTGTAACTTGTTGTGGTTACTCTAGCTTGGTAAGGTGGTAAATATTTTGGCTGGCGATGATCACACTCTAAGGTGACTAAGGTGGCAGAGTTTAAGCTCAAGAAGAGGAGTTTAGCTAGGGGTTGCTATAGAAACCACCAAACTGGACAGAAATACAAAACATGAAGTAGCACTCACATTTCAATTAGTATTGAGCTGAATTTGGGCATGGCCCAATTATATCAAGATATGAAGATGCTCAGAAAGTCTCATACCATTTGGCCAAGCCAAAATGGTACTTGATTCACAAACATCTTCTCTGGACAGAAACTTGCAAAAAATCTAGAGGAATAATGGCTTGATGAACTATGCCCAAAATAGGTGGAGGGGTTATATGGATATTATAAGGCCTAGAAATATTTGCAGCCTTAATGGAGCAAGATAAAATATACTTGCTTCACAAACAGAAATTTTGGGCAAAATCTAAGAATTGAAGCTGAGCTGACATGGAGGCATGACATGAGCTCAACTTGGGTGGAGGGCTATGATATGATGATATGAAGGATCATGCAAAATGGCAACTCATTTGGATATGCCTAGCTTGCAGCTCCTTCAGAAAGCTTCTTTCTGGACAAAAACTTTGGAAAATCATAATTAAATAATTACTAGGCAAATGAGGTTTAATTTTAGCATGTGGCAATTATATGGACATGAAAAGATGTCCAAGGAGTTTGAGGTCATTTGGGAAAAGGAAAATAGCACTTTCTTCACAATGTTCCATTTAGGACAGAATAGGAAATGAATTATTTGAGGATTATTTTTGATCATTCCAATGAAAAGTTTTTCCATATTTGATCAAGATATGACCCAAAAAATTTATGATAATTATTTGGAAATTTTAGGAGTGGCAGAAATATAGGTTGCTTCACAACCTAGGGTTTTAAAGGGTTATTCCTTTATCAGAAAAGAATATTCTCAATAAAAAGAATATTGGGTTAGGTCAAGGAGGAAAATGACATGGTTTTAGGATGATGATGAGGATGATAAGCCACTATAAACCTAGGAAGACATGATCTTCCCAAGTTTCAGAACCACATAGCCACGGAAAAGCAAATCAATTCAGGAAATCCAAGAAAATCAAAGGAAAAAGAAAAGGGCCGAAATCCAGGCGGTTACAAACCTTCCCCCCTTAAAGAAATCTCGTCCTCAAGATTTGGGTTGCTCAGGGTTAAATAATTTTTCTGACTTGAAGGAACCGTTTCCAACTCGAGTTTCTTTTATTTATTCTCATATAATATTTCCACTGAATTGGATCTGACTGACTGTCTTGATCTGGGGTGGTTTGCTTCACCGTATCTGAAATATGGACAGGACTTGCCTCATACATTCTTTTTCATCTTGACTCAACTTTTTCTTTCATATTCGTTGGCTGAGCTAGGGCCCAAAAGATCTTCTAACATACGCGTCCTTCTCGATTTTGATCCTTGTTGGAGATGTTATTCTTGTATCGAGTACCGAGAATATTCCACGGGGTTGGGGAACACATCTTCCCGTGGAACGAAGAATTTATTCTATCCAGGCATCGGGTTCCTTGAATATATGCATGCCTTTTTGGGTTCAAAACAGTGAGGTGGATCATACCTGTTTTGTCAATTGATTCTGACATCTTGCAGGAGTTTTTGACTTATCTTGACTGGTTTCACAGTCTTGAGTATCCAAGTTGTACCAAAAGTTTGAGTGTCGCTTGCCGTGACTGATAAAAAAATGCACCATCTCCTGATGATAACATTTGCAGACTTGACTGGCGGTGATCTTGGCAAAGAATCCCTTTCACAAGCTATTCTTTAATTGCTTCCCATATGCGAGAGATAACAATCCTCAAATTATGTGTTCTCACAGTGATCCTTCATTTTTGCCGGTATCTCCCTCGGAATAACAGTCTGTGCGATGCTCCATCGTGGGTGTTGAGGTCAATATATTGAGCTGTCCTGGGTTCAGCCTTAACAGACTCGGGCATTTAATGCTGATAGTTCTTGTCAGTGTTCTGGGAACGGGGGTCCCCAGACTTGCCTGCCTACGGCATGCAGCGTGGCTCAACCAGTGGCCCAGTATGGCCCGTCCTCATCTACCAAACGCTCAAGACCCTCGTGAGGGGCCAAGCCTCATGGGGCGGATGACAGAAGGCCTCCTCAGGGGCGGCCTCACTAGGCAGGCTCGCGAGGAGGCGGAGAGGTCAAGGCAAGGGGTACCTCGCGAGGTCCCCATGATGCAAGTCATGACGATCAAGACCAGGCGGGCGCTAGGCGGGCGCCAGCCCGCGCAGTGTCCTTGTTTCCTCTTTGGTGCAAAGGAGGCAAGCGCAGGCGCGGAGTACTGAGGCATCAGGCAAAGGTTTCCTTATCTGTGCAATGAGACCAAGGCCAGCAGGACAGAGATCACCATGGAGCCCAATACGGCGTCATCACCGGCACCTTTGGCAGGCGAAGACCACCTTTAGTCAGGATACCTTATACTAGCTGTCCCCTTTCAAAATGGCCGTTGTTGGATCCCTTCCCGCTCAATATTTGGGAAGAGGACCAGGGCCTCTATAAATAGATCTAGCCACCACAGTAGAGACAAGGGAAGTTCATCCACACACCACACCAGCATAAGAACACCTCTCCTCACGAGGCTATTCTTCCTCTGTACTGTTCATCATCAGCCCAAGAGGCAATCCAGCACCACACACAGGAGTATGGTATTACACCACAACGGTGGCCCGAACCTGTATAAATCTTATGTATCTTGTGTTGTTCGTCGATCTAGCTTAGGGATCATGGCGAGGCTGAGAGAGAGAATCGGTAGGAGGAGACCTTCGTGCGCACCCCAGAGTTCGAACCTTAAGAGTTTTGCCAGAACCCGATATCCAACATTTGGCGCGCCAGGTAGGGGTGCGCTGGAGCTCTTTCTTCTGTCGACCCGCTCTCCATCAACACTGCGTTTAGCCCTCATGGCAGGCATCACGCCTCAGGCTCCGGCGGCCGGTGCCAGCACTGGGATCAGGGGGATCCGAGCGTTGGCCCCTGCCTTGCGGCAGGTGCAGTGGCCGCACAAGTTCAACCCAGAACTGCCGCCGCGCTACGACAGCGCGGCGGACCTGCTGGCTTTCCTGCTGGCGTACGAGGAGGCCGTCCTCAAGGCTGCAGGCGACGACAAGGTCATGGCCAACTGGTTTCCCATGGCCCTCACTGGCGTCCCGCGCGCTTGGCTGCTCAACCAGCCGACATCTTCTGTGGCCTCCTGGGAGGAGCTTTGCAACCTCTTCCTCGCCCACTACGCAGCGCTGGCACCCTCGGTCGTCACAGCTCTCCTAGGAGGCTCGCAAGCGCCACCCTCAGACCGCCACGCCAAGCCGTTCGTTCGCCAGATCGGTGCCGCCCTCGCGCGGCAAGGAGCTCCCCCGGGTTGGGCGGCACCCAAGGCCGACCTGACCTTTAACTCAAACGATCACCCCATCAACGCCGCCTGCTTGGGTGCGCTCCCGATGCTCTACATGCCCACCATCTGCTAGGTGGCCATCACCAAGACCATCATTGACGGTGGCACTGGCCTCAACGTGCTCTCGGTGGAGGCCTTCAGCCTCCTCCATGTACCGCTGGAGCGGCTCCAACCTAGCAAGCCCTTCTCGGGCGTCGGAGGTGGTTCCTCCGGCCCCTGGGGCAGATCTGCCTTCCTATGACCTTCGACACCCACGACAACTTCCGCACGGAGCTGATCGACTTTGACATCGCCCACATCAGCCTCCCGTGCAACGCCATCCTCGGATACCTTGCCTTGGCTCAGTTCATGGCAGCGACCCATCCGGCCTACAACCTCATGAAGATGCCCGGGAGCAGCGGCATCCTCACCGTAACTGGAGACACCAAGGAGGCTCTGCTGGTGCTCAAGCTCGCCCTCAAGACCGCCGTGGCGGCACAGCCTGCCGGCACGGACACCTCCAAGGCCAAGGGGGCTGCACCGACCAAGAAGAAGCAGTTGTTCACTCAGGATAAGGCGGAGACAAAGCAGGTGCCAGTTGAGGAAGACAGGTCCTCGGGAGCCACCTTAACCATAGGTGCCAACCTCAACCCCTACTAGGAGGAGGCGTTGGTGAGGTTCTTGCGCTCGAAAAAGGAGGTGTTCACGTGGGAACCCAAGCAGCTAGCGGGGGTCCGAAGGGAGGTGATCGAGCATCACCTGAATGTGTGCCCCAATGTACGCCCCGTGAAGCAGAAAGCGAGGCGGCAGTCCACTGAGAAGCAGGCCTTCATTATCTAAGAAACCCGCAAGCTAGAGGGAGCATGTGTCATTCGCGAGGTCCTCTACCCCTAATGGATGGCAAACCCCATTGTCGTGCCAAAAAAGGGAGGAAAGGAGCGCATGTGCGTCGACTTCACCAACCTCAACAAGGCCTGCCCTCAAGATCCGTTCGTGCTCCCCCGTATCGACCAGATTGTCGACTCGACAGCCGAGTGCAACCTATTGTGTTTCCTGGATGCCTTTCGGGTTATCACCAAATCAAGATGGCAGTGGAAGACGTGGAGAAGACAACCTTCCTGACCCCATGTGGAGTGTACTGCTACACTTGCATGCCATTCGGGTTGTGCAATGCGGACGCGACCTTCCAGTGGCTGATGGACATCACCTTAGGCCGGCAGCTCGGGAAAAACGCCGAGGCCTACGTTGACAACATTGTGGTGAAATCTCGGGAGGCAAGGACCTTGATCCAAGATTTGGAGGAGACCTTCGCGAGCCTCCGCCAGGTGGACCTGTGACTCAACCCGGAGAAGTGCGTGTTCGACATCCCTTCAGGCAAGCTGCTGGGCTTCCTCGTGTCCCACAGAGGGATCGAGGCCAACCCAGAGAAGGTCAAGGCAATCGAAGACATGAGTCCACCGCAAACCCTCAAAGAAATGTAGAAGCTCGCCGGTCACGTGACCGCGTTAGGACGCTTCATCTCCAAGCTGGGGGAGCGTGCCCTGCCGTTCTTCAAGCTGATGAAGAAGAAGGGCCCATTTGAGTGGACACAGGAGGCCGACCAAGCGTTTCAAGACCTCAAGAAATATCTGACCAGCCCTCCAATGATGGTGGCACCGCGCCCTCTCGAGTCCTTGGTGCTCTACCTTGCCGCCACTCCCTACTCCGCCAGCGCAGCCCTGTTGGCGATTTGGGAGGAACGCCAGGCTAAGTCCGCATCACACCTAGCCACGGCCTCAGCCGTGGCGACACAAGACCAAGAAGGCCTCGCGAGGACCACAACCTCGGCAGCCGGAGACCAGCCTCAGCAGGAAGACACCCCCAGGGCTGAAGAGGCCGCACCAATCAACAAGGCGCTGGGGGCTCCGTCCTCTCAGGAAGCGCCTCAACCTCCGGAGGACGCGGGCTCCGTCAGCGTGCCCACCTTCGTCAAGCATCCAGTGTACTTCGTCAGTACAGTGTTGCGGGATGCAAGAGCACGATACCCCATGCCCCAGAAGCTCTTGCTCGCACTATTCGTGGCCTCGTGTAAGCTACGACACTACTTTCAAGGTCACCCCATCAAGGTCATCTCAGCATACCCATTGGAAACGGTACTCAAGAGCCCCAACTCCGCTGGAAGGGTTGCCGAATGGAATATTGAGCTGCAGGCGTTTCAGTTGGAGTTCAGCACAACCAGGGTCGTCAAGGGAGCCGCGCTTGCTGATGTTGTGGCAGAATGGACAGAAGCACCAGGGCTCAAGGCAGGTGTAGATCGGTCTCTCTCCCCAGGAAGTGAAGCACCTGATGGCTG
This sequence comes from Triticum aestivum, assembly GCF_018294505.1. Classification (NCBI taxonomy): domain Eukaryota; kingdom Viridiplantae; phylum Streptophyta; class Magnoliopsida; order Poales; family Poaceae; genus Triticum; species Triticum aestivum. Next base: position 181,766,847 of record NC_057801.1, read on the forward strand.
GGTCATGTACTTCGATAGAGCATTCTCGCGGCATGGCGCGGGGGATGGTGCAGTGCTTATATCCCCCACTCAGGATAAGCTCTATTACGCTGTACAACTCTGTTTCCAGCAGGGCGAGAAGGTCTCCAACAACATAGTAGAATATGAGGGCATCATAGCATGCCTGAAAGCCGCAGCAGCACTGGGATTGAAGCGCCACGTCATCAAGGGCGAATCACAACTCCTCGTCAACTTGTCCAACAAGGTGTACGAGCCAAGGGACGAGCACATGGAGGCATATCTTGCAGAAGTACGCAAGATGGAGAAGAAGTTCTAGGGGCTGGAGCTACAGCATGTGCCCCACGGCACCAACCAAGAGGCTGATGACATCGCCAAGAGGGCGTCCAGGCGGCTGCCTCAGGAGCCTGGCATTTTTGAGGAGCGGCTCTTCAAGCCATCAGCGGCGCCGTTACTTTCAAGCACAGCGTAGCCTCGGGAAGAACTCCCTTAGTCACCTGCCACAGGAGCCCCGGCCTTTGGCCCGACCTCGGGAGCACACCTACTCTTGGCGCCGGAGCCTCAGTAGGGATGCTGGACTACGAAATTCAAGGATTACCTGATGCAAGGGTCGCTGCCAGAGAAAGAGGAGGACGCGGAACGCGTGACCTGGCAGGCCACGGCCTACTGCATCCAAGATGGTGAGTTATACCGGAAGCGGCCGAATGACATTTCCTTGCGTTGCATCTCCAGAGAATAGGGGAAGGACTTGCTGGCCGACAGACACGGTGGAGATTGTGGGCACCACTCGCCGTCACGGACCCTCGTCGGCAAGACGTTCCGCGGTGGATTCTACTGGCCTACGACACTCAACGACGCGATCGAGATGGTGAAGTCCTACGAAGCCTGCCAATTCCATGCCAAGCAGATTCATCGGCCAGCCCAGGGCCTGCCGACCATCCCGGTCTCATGGCCATTTACGGTCTGGGGGCTGGATATCTTGGGCCCGTTTCCTCGAGCGCCTGGGGGCTACCGCTACTTCTACGTCGCCATCGACAAGTTCACCAAGTGGGCATAGGTGGAACCTGTCCGCACCATCCCGGCCGGCTCTACGTTCAAGTTCATCAAGGGCCTTGTGAGCTGGTTTGGGGTCCCTAACCGCATCATCGCCGATAATGGTTCGCAGTTCACCAGCAATCTCTTCAAAATGTATTGTGCTATCCTTGGAACGCAGATATGCTACGCTTTGGTGGTGCACCCATGGAGCAACGGCCAGGCCGAACGCGCCAACGCGGAGGTCATGAGGGGCCTCAAGACCAGGACCTTCAAGAAGAAGCTGGAGGCCTATGGCAAGGGCTGGTACAACGAGCTCTAGTCCGTGCTATGGTCCATCCGCACTGCCACCACCAAGCCAACTGGCGAGACCCCGTTCATCCTCGTCTATGGAGCAGAAGCGGTTCTCCCTCACGAGGTCAGGCGTCGCTCCGCGCGGGTCCTAGCATTTGATGAGGCACAACAGGATGCCATGCGGGGGATGGACCTCGTACTTGGGGAGGAACGCCACCGTGAAGCTACGCTACGGGCAGCTAGATACCAGCAAGCGCTGCGGCGGTACCACTGTGTCAACATCCACCCCAGGATTCTCGAGGTAGGTGACCTCGTACTTAGGCGGGTGCTCTCCAGGGACAGGATGCATATTGATCTCGCCCATGTGGGAGGGCCCGTTCAAGGTTGTCCATGTTTCCAGGCCTGGCGTCGTGCGCTTGGAGACCCAGGAAGGGTTGCCCATCCTGAACGCCTAGAATATCCAGCACCTCCGGAAGTTTTACCCCTGAAGAAACGCCCAGTCCTTGTGAAGAAGGCCCGGTGCCTGTGAAGCACGCAGCCCGAAGAAAGGCCCAGTGCCTATGAAGAAGGCGGTGCCTGTGAATCTCGCTGCCCGTGACACTCTCACATAATAACGAGTTTGGGTTGTACACGCCCTGGAGTCTCCGGAGTGCCGCCCTTGGGCCTCAGGGGCTCCCGCCCACGCCTAGTGGCAGCACTTAGCTCCGCGCTAGTGAGAAGACGTCGAAGACTAGACTAGGTACCGGACGCGGCTGTTCATTTGCTTTCTGTAGTTGGCTTGTTCTCCCTTGTTTGGACCTTGATTGAAGTTGCTTCTAGTGTTATTTGCCAGTTCTACTCGCCGTCTTCGGCCCTCGTCTTCTATTTTCAGCTCTTTGTCTCGCTCGTTCTCTCTCTCTCGCAAACCTCGCGAGGGGGCTGCGCGGGCGCCCTCGTGAGCTCTTCCTCTCCTAATTTTTGCGAGGCTCTCTCATTCGAGTTCACAGCGGGAGCACCCCTCCCAGTTTGTTCCCCTCAGACATCGCGACATGAAGCGCCGAATCACGGCCGGCACCCCTCGCAACCAAGGTTCGGAAATGATTCTCCCAATGAATTTTTTGCAGCTCTTAAGGTGCTCGGCGAGGCCTGAGGCTAGCACCTCACGAGGCGGAAACTACTTCGAATGTCCCAAGCTAAGTCGTTCCTATGCGCAGACGCATAACAACGGTACCATAACACAGCACGGGAGCAATAAATGTAGCACGCTAGCTAGGGAATCATAGTCTGTTGCATGCCCCCATGGGGCCCCATACTTCTCTCTCTCAATGCAGGAAAATGAGGAAAACAAAATAAAAGCGGCACGCGCCTCGCAACGGCTCGCGAGGAGTGATCTGCGGTGTCCTCCCGAGCTCAGTCAGACCCTGCCTCGCGCTTCATCGGAGCGCGGCGACGGGACGATCCACCGCCACCCACGAGGCGGGCACGACGGCGCGGTGGGTGATCGTAGCCCCTGCTGGAGGAGCTGTCACCGGAGGAGGAGTCGCTGAAGCTTGACGAGCTGCGGCCGCCACCAGGAGCGGGTTCACCTTCGCCCTCGTCACGGCCGTCGCCAAGGTCGAGCACCTCGTCGTCATCGTCTTCTTCAAGGCAGCACCCAACACGGCGGCCGTCTTCCCCCAAACACCCTCACATAGAGGATCACGTCACCGTCGTACTTAAAGTGGAGGGTGCACCACCTGACCAGGCCACGCGCATGGGCAAACGTCTGCCAGCCCCGGGCCAGAGCAACATTGCCAGCGACGGAGACCTCCACCGCGACCCAGGAGGCCCTGCTGCTGCAGCCGTCCGCCTGCAACTAGAGCCCGTCGGGGCCAGCGGCCGGCAGTCTGCCGGCGAAGAAGCGAGGGAGTTGAAGCCAGTTCCCGGCCGGGTTATCCGACCACACAACAAACTCCGGAAGCACCTCCGACGAGTGTAAGCACGGCCAGGGAGGCCGTGCAGCCACCGCCGCGTGAAGGGCCACCAACGCGGCCACGAGAAGCCACGACAGGGGTCGCGGGATGCTTGCGAGGACGACCACGGCCGCGCTTGGGCGGAGGAGAGCCAGTCCCTTCCCGGTGAGCCTTCCCCTTCTCCGCGGCCGAAAACCTCTTCACGAGCCCCATGGGGGCGCAGCAAGTAGCGGGAGCGTGGAAGCAGAAGCGAGCATGCAGAGTAAGAAGAGATGGACAACGGGGGCTCTTGCCCCTCCTTATTTATAGTCCAAGGGAGGCCAACCGTCGACCTCCACGATCACAGGTAATGATGAATCTTTTTGCATGCAGCAGGGAGTCATCAAATCGGGCAGTTGCCGAGGCAGCATGGGGAAGCGGAGACGCCCATGTCCAATCAGTCGCCACACGTCAACCGAGGCCGTAGGCTATTGGGGCCCATGGCGCTCCGCACTTGCCCTTTGGCTTCGCTGTTAAGCCAAGTCCGAGCACACCTTGGGCCTAGGGGCTACTGTCGGCGTTCTGGGAACGGGGGTCCCCAGACTTGCCGGCCTGCGGCCTGCAGCGTGGCTCAACCAGTGGCCCATTATGGCCCGTCTTGATCTACCAAACGCTCAAGACCCTCGCGAGGGGCCAAGCCTCACGGGGCGGATGACACAAGGCCTCCTCAGGGGAGGCCTCACTAGGCAGGCTCGCCAGGAAGCGGAGAGGTCAAGGAAAGGGGTACCTCACGAGGTCCCCATGACGCAAGCCATGACGATCAAGACCCGGCGGGCTCCAGGCGGGCGCTAGGCCGGCGCCAGCACGCGCGGTGTCCTTGCTTCCTCTTTGGTGCAAAGGAGGCAAGCGCAGGCGCGGAGTACCGAGGCATCAGCCAAAGGTTTCCTTATCTATGCAACAAGACCAAGGCCAGCAGGAAGGCAGGACAGAGGTTACCATGGAGCCCAAGACAGCGTCATCACCAGCACCTTTAGCAGGTGAAGACCACCTTTAGTCAGGATAGCTTGTACTAGCTGTCCCCTTTCAAAATGGCCGTTGTTGGATCCCTTCCCACTCAATATTTGGGAAGAGGACCAGGGCCTCTATACATAGAGCTAGCCACCACAGTAGAGACAAGGGAAGTTCATCCACACACCACACCAGCACAAAAACACCTCTCCTCGCGAGGCTGTTCTTCCTTGTTACTGTTCATCATCAGCCCAAGAGGCAATCCACCACCACACACAGGAGTAGGGTATTACACCACAACGGTGGCCCGAACCTGTATAAATCTTGTGTCTCTTGTGTTGTTCATCGATCTAGCTTAGGGATCGCGGCGAGGCTGAGAGCGAGATTCGGTAGGAGGAGATCTTCGTGCGCACCCGAGAGTTCAAACCTTAAGGGTTTTGCCGGAACCCGATATCCGGCAGTTCTGAGCATATTGTGGACCAAGCTGGTTGCCTTTCCATGAGGTCCTTACTAGAATGGAGTAGACCTTTTAGGCGTATCTTCATGGGGTTCGATATGGAATAAGTCTGTCTTGGGCAGACATACCACATTGCTCACAGAATAACCCGCATATTTGTATTGTTGGTCTTGTTCTTTCATTACTACTTTCTTTATCTGGATCCTTAACTGAAAGAGCGGGCCCTTATATATATCCTGGATTATTTTTGCGGCCCTGAATAATGTCATGTACAATATCTTGCAATCATACCTTGTTCTGGTTCATGTATTGAGTCTTGGTGTATTTATCCAGTTCACGTGTGGTTATACAGATCTCAACACTATTGCTGATTGTGCCAGACAGGGTCCGGATTAATAACATCACCTTGCAGAGCTAATCTTGATAATGACTACCAAGACTATTGCCTCAACATTGTCTTTCCATTAATTCTTCCTTATGCGAGAGGCTTGCATGGACTTGGCAGCGTACTTATTGAATGAACAAATCTCTGACTCTCGGGGCATACCTTTGTTCTGACTGATTTTTGTTTCAGACCAAACTGTTGCATATCTGCCACTTGGAAACCACTATCATATGCTCTCAATTCATCGTTTAATGTCTTGTACTAGTGTCATACTGAAGAATTATCGGGCAGCTTGCATTTGACAACCACTGGGGTATCGTGCTGAGGAAAACTGGATGGCTTGTGCTCGAAGCCTTCGATGGATATATTATTGAGGAAAACGGGGTACTGTACCTCATAAGCTTCCCCCCTTAAAGACTTGCTAGGGAAGACTTGGTACCTTATGCCGGAAGCTTTTGCAGTATTTTATTTGAGAAGACTGACTATCTTGCATGGGAATCCATTCATACTCTACTGAGGCAGACTGGGAACCTTGTCTTTGTACACTTCGCCAATAAATTGTGGAGAAGGACGGGACTGATTTTCTTGGTGAGTGGAATGACATATATATATATATATATATATATATATATATAATATATATATATATTGTTAGCCCGGGAGCTGATTATTTATATGACAAGGATTGTCTGGCTGTCATTGTTGAATTCATTTCATATTTGGACAGACTTCTGGGTGTCGCAATGTGGTAAATTTGACTTATGGCAGATTCAATCATTGTGCATAGACTTGAAATGCACTGTTGATCCAATTTTGTTCTCTCATTGATTTCATCATTGATGTGATAAAAGTATATCTCTGATGGGTACTTGTTGTTGCAAGTCTGAGCAGAATATACTTGCATTCAGACCGGGTGTCTGCAATACAATGCTGTCAGCTGAAAACCTCATTGCTTTTAACCGAATTTCTTGGTGTATATCTGTACTGCTCACGGCTTCTTCTGATCCGGTGTCGGTCGAGGAGTAATTTCCATAAGGGGGTAACACTAAGGATTCAAAACAAAGAGGCACAAGAAAACGATTTATTGCAACAAAGCACAGAGAAACCAAGCTACAAAGCTGCTCCACATAGGCACACACAAGCATGATACTACAGCAGATGCACAAGCACTACACGAAGGATTACATTGTATGCTTGAGAAATCACTCGCGAACTAACGGGGAAGCTAAGGGAGTAGCGAGTGGAACTGCTGACTCGGAAACTCCGGAGGGCCGAGGCGGAGGGGTTGGAGAAACTGGAGGAGACTGAGGTAAAGCAACACCAAGTAATCTCCTGGCTTGAATGGCGTCTCGGACTAACTCGGAAATAAGGAGACACTCGGCTGTCATGTAACGGGACATGGCGAGGATAGCCGGGTCAGCTTGAGGGTCGATAGACGGAAATTGGATCCGCCTAGGATTCTCGATGATGGTGGGATAATATTGATAAGCACGGTTCTCTTGCACCATGCTCTCTTGACGAAGACCGGTGATTGCTGCCATGGCGGCAAGCTGGACAGCACGCTCGAGGGTAGCGCCGTAATCACCGTGGAAACTGTAGCTGCGCTTACCAACAGGAATCGGGGCTGACAGATGGAGATGAGCAACATACTCCAGGATTCTTCCTCCGGCAGGAGACAGGAATACTTGATAATGAGGTGGATCTCCGAGAGGATAAATGTTATGCCACATATCGCCAAGGAGGGCGGCAAAGCTGAGAGGTGCAAGAGTGGGACTGAACTCAATGGGAACAGCACCAGGAGCTCTGGGAGGGCACTGAACTCATGGAAGTTGATCGCCATCTACGCATGAAACATGAGTTAATGGTAACCGAAATAAGACTATATGCAGCAAACAAATGCAACACGCAAATGCAGCAAGCTAGGGCAACAACCGGACCCTATACTACCGTTTTCTAATGTTCCAGCGGACTAGGACGCTCTATAGCCAGACCTGCTCTGATACCAAGCCTGTGGCACCCCGGCTCAGAGAAACCGGAACACCCCATATTCCAGCCCAGAGTTCGTGGTGAAATCTTCTGGAATACGACACTGCTTAGCATAGAACAAACCAGCTTTCTAATATTACACGAATATGAATACAAGGTCTCCGATATTATAGTGAATAACATCGGCATGACGACACTACACCATCCTCAGTTGCTCTATGCAAGCAGCATAACAAGTTGAGGTAGCGGAACAACTACTGGAAGCGGAACAACGAACGGCGATGATGGACTCCAATCCGTAGGGACTCTGGCTGGAATGTTTATCCTAGCTCGCGCACACAGGAACCACAAAAAACAAACAAGCAATCTAGGCATGACCTGCAAACTGGCATGACATGCCAGGTCAGTACATTGAATTTACTCGCAAGCTCACAATAACCAAAAGCATTCAAGACAAACAACAACATGGAAATTACAGGTTAAGCAGGAATTATTATGAGATCATCAGGATAACATGGCATGAACAACATGAACATAATACCGCTAGAACAATATGAACAAGGCATGAACATATAAACATGATGACACTATCATGCAACATGATGACATTATCATGCAACAACTTATTCTGCTTGGGTTACCTCGTAACCAAACGGTGATCATTCCCGGATCACATAACCAACTTATCTCATTATCGAACAGAGTTTGTTATTAATCATGTCATTATTATTATTAGTGTTTTTTTGACTAGAAACTGTGAGGCAACAGCCCCACAGTATTTTATTAAAACTCAACCACCAAACATACAAAAGGTTCTGAGAAAGGAAGTAACTATGGGGGAGGGGAAATTACTTACCTAGTTAGCTATTTACATAATTACAGGCCCATATACAAATATACATACAGCTAACTATGACAAATAATTGATCCAGGCTAGCAGCAAAGGTTTTAAACTAGGCTTGAATCTATGAGAGTGCAGAGTAACATCATGAATGAAGTTTCACTTCCATGCAGCAAAAGTTAGCCTTTCATATCTGAAGATTCTGCCATTCCTTAAGATCCATATATTCCAGGCTGCAAGATAGACAACCTCCCTGAAGAAAGGGTGCCCAAAGCTCCTCCTTGCTGCAACTAAATACTGAGATGTGGTTAAGCCAGCTAACCACTAGATGTGCAAGTAATTCCATACTCTTGTGCTGAATTGACATGTGAAGAAAAGGTGATCTCTGTCCTCATAAGCATGGGCAAAGCATAATTGGCAGGTGTTGTCCTCCTAAGGTGATCGCTAGTGCCTCCTCACCAGCAAATCTCTGGTATTTAGCCTGCCATTTAGCATTAACCATGCAAACACCTTTATCTTCATTGTCGCCTTACATTCCCAAATCCATTTGGATGGAGTATCAGTGGCCATGTGAGCATGCATCACTGTATAATAACTCTTTGCAGAGAAGATACCTTTGCCAGGTGTCCAAGACCAAGAATAATGAATCTGTTCATCAGCATTAAGGTCAAGTAGACCAGCCTGGACAGTGTTCATCTCAGGCATTGCTTCTGGCGATAAGGGTAGGTGAAAAAGCTCAGACATATCAAGTGTGTTAATCACCTCACGAACAGACACCTTATCATCGATGACAAAAGAGAACAATCTCGGAAACCTCTCTCTGAGCGGAACAGATGAGCCTAGCAACACCCTCAAGTATCAAACCAAAAAAGGACAGAGTCCCCCATGTTTATGGTTACCTCAGAGTATAATCTAAAAGCTTCATTGAGTTTAAGGATGTCTCTTCACCAATAAGATCCACATAAAACTGTGCCATGAGGAACAACACCATCATAGTAGGTGTTCCAAAGAAGAGAAACCCAAGGGATGTCAGTTTTGTTATAAAACTTGGAAAGGTGCTTGGAAAGGAGAGCTCTATTTTGGATGGTTAGGTTTACTATTCCCATACCACCTTTGTCTTTGGGTCTACAGACAAGAGGCCAAACTGCAAGTGATTGCCTAGGAGTATCAGAATTTCCTCTCCATAAGCATTGCCTCATAATCCTTTCAAGTTGCTTTATAATACCAGCTGGCAAACATAGACTGCAAAGAAAATAGATTGTCAAAGAGGACAGAACTGATTGGAGTAGTTGCAATCTGGCACCTTGGTTAAGAAGGCAAGAACTAGCAGACAACCTTCTTTCAACTCTATCAACAACAGGAAATAAATCTTGAATCCTGGGTTTAGTAGTACCCACAGGTAGCCCCAAATAGCTGAAGGGAAGGGTCCCAACTTGGCAGCCAAAAACAGAAGCTAACCTGGCAGTTTCTGCCTCATCCACATAAATAGGCAATATGCAAGATTTATGGAAGTTTACTCTGAGGCCCGTAGAGGCATGAAAGTCTTGTAGCATCTCCTTTAGGGAAATAAGTTGTGAATCCACAGTAGGCACAATGAGGAGAGTGTCATCAACATATTGCACTATAGGGAAACCAGGATCATGAGTTTCAATAGGCAGCGAGATCTCTCCATTTATGAGCATATTATTTCCAAAGTTTGTAACAGATTAGCTGCAAGAACAAACAAGAGAGGTGATAGTGGATCACCCTGTCTGACTCCCCTTTTGCAAGTAAATTGTTTTCCGGGCACACCATTTAGAATGACAGAAGAAGTCCCAGAGGATAAAAGCTCTCTAATCCAACCAATCCACTTGTTATCAAAACCCTTGTGATGCAGCAACTTGAGAATTAAGTCATGCTCAACAGTATCAAAAGCTTTGGCAAAGTCCAACATAAGAATCAAGATAGGCTTCTTGGATTTGTGACACTGATGAATGTATTCCAAGGTCCAAGAAATACAATCTTGGATAGACCTACACTTGAGGAACCCATATTAGTTTTTATGAATGCACTTGAGGATTACTTTTTGCAATCTATTGGCCAGCAGTTTAGTCAGGAACTTCAGACAAGTATTTGTCAAGGAGATAGGCCTGAAATCATTAGGACTCTCAGGTGAGAGTTTCTTAGGAATTAAGGTGATTAAAGACCCATTGATGTTACTAATAGTGACCTTTCCATCATAAAAATCTTGGAATAATTGCAAAAAATCATCCTTAAGGATGTGCCAGCACCTTTTGACAAACAATCCAGTAAAACCATCAGGGCCAGGGGCCCTATCAGTAGGTAGAGACTTAAGAACCTCATTTATTTCCTCCACAGAAAATGGAGCAGACAAATTTTCAAGACCATCCACTGAGTTAATTAAAGAAGGTAGGTCAAACTTCATTTCAGTCCCCTTAGAGACTCCCATTCTATCCTTGAAAGTGCCCCATAACATGCCAGCCATCTGTTCATGATCAGAGACAGCATCACCATTCTCACTCCTCAGAGAGGAAATTGAATTTCTCCTAAAACGTTCAGTCGCCATATTATTACTGTTGACCCATAGTGTGACCAACATGAACTGGGCCCTTATCCGCGGGCACGACTATCGATAGATTTAACACACACTCTGTAGAGTTAGCACACTGTACCCACACCATGGAACCCATGGCCTCCCACTCCCATTCGGGTGGACTAACAGTGTTCCGACATAACCGTCCTACTGCCATGACACTCTCCCGGCCACTCCGACTCAATCCCCACTAGGCTAGTCATGGGTGGCCCCGTGTCTACCCCAGACACCAACGACCACCGTCATGGCAAAATGGTCCCAAATGGGGACAAGGTACCTGTCGGTGTCAAAACCGGCTGATCTCGGGTAGGGGTCCCGAACTGTGCGTCTAGGCGGATGGTAACAGGAGACAAGGGACACGATGTTTTTAACCAGGTTCGGGCCCTCTCGATGGAGGTAAAACCCTACTCCTACTTGATTGATATTGATGATATGGGTAGTACAAGAGTGGATCTATCATGAGATCAAGGAGGCTAAACCCTAGAAGCTAGCCTATGGTATGATTGTTGTCCGTCCTGTGGACTAAAACCCTCCGGTTTATATAGACACCGGAGAGGGCTAGGGTTACACAGAGTCGGTTACAATGGTAGGAGATCTACATATCCGTATTGCCAAGCTTGTCTTCCACGCCAAGGAGAGTCCCATCCGGACACGGGACGAAGTATTCAATCTTGTATCTTCATAGTCTTGGAGTTCGGCCGATGATGATAGTTCGGCTATCCGGACACCCCCTAGTCCAGGACTCCCTCAGTAGCCCCTGAACTAGGCTTCAATGATGACGAGTCCGGCGCGCATATTGTCTTTGCCATTGCAAGGCGGCTTCCTCCTCCGAATAATTCATAGAAGATTGTGAACACCAGGATAATGTCCGGCTCTGTAAAAATAAATTCCACATACCACCGTAGAGAGAATAATATTTACACAAGTTCAATCTGCTGACGTATTTTGTGGCGTGACGTCACACCACAACCAAGCCTTTACTCGAATCGTTTTTATTATACCACCTCAGCGCGTTTAGCGAAGCGGTTTCCTTGGCACGTCTTGTCGAAGCAGGGATCGTGTTCCCCTTATTCAGGGATTCCCATCAATACGGACGTGGGTAACCCAACCGCGCCATTGATTGTGGCGCTTGGGAGATTAGCGAGTTTTACCGGGCCGGTGGGGACGCATAGTTTTCGTCCGCCCATATATAAGGGGATAAGGATCCACCTCTTTTACCTACGCCTTCTTCCTCCTTTGCTTATCCATCTCCGCGCACTCGAGCTCCAGCGCCCAAGTCCGCACATCTCACCTCGACCTTCTCCAGCCATGTCCGGAGCGGGAGGCAAGTGGATGGCCTCCTCCGTTACGGAGGGGCACATCGAGAAGCTGCGCAGCGCCGGATACTTGTCCAGCGACATCACGCACCGGCTGCCCGACGAGGGGCAGCTCATCCCCACCCCCGGGCCCCATGAGAGGGTGGTATTCCTTCCCCATTTCCTCCATGGACTGGGCTTCCAACTCCACCCCTTTGTCCGGGGGCTCATGTACTACTACGGCCTGGACTTCCACGATCTGGCCCCAAATTTCATCCTCAATACCTCGGCGTTTATCGTCAGCCCCACTTCGGCTTGTGGCTAAAGACCTTCAATGTCAAGCCGAAGGTTGTGAAGGGCAGCCAAGCGGAGTGCGGAGGCGCCATGGTGGGCAAAATGCCCAACGTCACTTGGCTCGAGGGTGCCTTCGTGGAATCCATCAAAGGGTGGCAATCGGGGTGGTTCTACGTCACCGAGCCGTGTGACCCTAAATGGGCAGCGGCCCCCAAATTCAGATCTGGCATCCCCATGCAGCTCACCTCCTGGAAAGAGAAGGGCTTGCTTTGGGGTAGTTCGAAGGAGCTGACCGGACTCTAGTCCTGTCTCCAGACCCTGGTGAACAAGAAGCTCAAGCTTGTCAACGTGATCCAGGTCATGCTCGTCCGCCGGATTCTCCCCTGACAGCAATGGGACTTCAATTTGTGGGAGTTTGATCCGGCACAACACCGGACCTTGAGCGGGCTCTTCGATACTACATACGGAGCTGCCTGGAGGGTGCTGTTCAAGGGCGCCAAAGCTCCCGCATCCGCAACCGAAGATCGCGGATTCAGCACGCAGCGCCCGGCCGGCGAGGTAAGCTATGCTATCCTTTATGGGACACTCGCTTTTCATAGTTTGACTCTATGTGGGATCTATGCTCCCAATACCTTTAACAGGACTGGCAGAAGACGTCCGGACAGGTTAACTGTCTGGCTCCCTTTCTAGAAGACCCAGCGGACGCCCGTTTGACAGGGCTGCTGGTCCCGGCACTTTAAGTGGTGCCGGAGAAGAAGGCCACGGGAACCCGAAGGAGTTCCCGGCGTCAGGTGGTATCGGACTCATCGTCCGATGACTCCAAGGAGGACTCCTCCCACGAGGACGAGGAGGAGAAGAAAGAGGCCTCTCCCCCAGCGGGGGGAGAGAAGAAGAGGAAGGACTCCCCAACGAGTGAGGCCGAAGGGTCCAAGAAGGGCAGGACCCTTCCCCCGGACTACTCCGCCAACGTCGGCGACGGCCACGAGGAGTGGCCCTCAAGGGCCAAGCCCCTGGCAAGATCGTAAGTATCCGGACTCCTGGATGATTTATAATTTTTCCTTTTGACACGCGGTGTCTTTCTAATGCCGCATACAACCTGTAGTCCGGCCAAGGACGATCTTCCCGCTTCGTCGAGCGGGTCCTTGGGCACGTCGGATATGGATTCTCTTCCGACCGCCTCCACCCCTCGTGACGCTGATGACGTCGAGGTGGGATCCCAGGAAGGGACCGACCAGGAGGAGGAGGCCCCGGAGGTGCCGCAGGGCAACCTCCCGGACTTTGCACCGGACTCCACACGGAACCTGCAGTGGTTCCGGAGTCCGGTGAGCGGCCCCTTCGTAAGAAGGGCAAGACTGTGGCACCGGCGGCCTCTGTCCAACCGGAGGCGCCGGATAACTTGCTGGAGGCGCTCAATGGAGCTTCCATCTAAGAAGAACACCGCACTGTCATGAGTGCGGTGATTCAGAAGGTTCAGCTCGCCAAGAGTGGGCTGGCCGAAGCCTGCAGCAGCCTTCTAACAGGCTTTGAGGTAAGAATTTTAAGATGTGTAATATAATACCGCATAGACAGTAGCCCCTGATGCTCGGTTCGGTGTTCGGAAAGAAAAGCCGGACTGAGGATCTAAAAAGATATACGCAGGAGTCTAAAAAATATGTCAATATGGGATTACAGGCTGCGCTGCTGACCTCTGCCGCACTGACTGCGGAGGTCAATGTTTTGAAGCAAAGCCTCGAGTGGTCCGAGAGCGAGCTCGGCCGTGCCAAGAAGCAGCTCGAGGACAAGGAAGGTGAGTAACACCTTATTAAAGTTGTACCTTACAGAAAAGGATTTGGTTGCAAGAGAAAATAACAAAGATAACATGGGTACTACAGGGGCCACGAACGAGCTGGCGACCCTGAAGGAGGCGGTGTCCGCAGCTGAACGCAATGCGGCCGCGGAACAAGCCGAGCGAGAGAAGCAGGAGGCGCGGGTGGCGGAGGTGCAACAAGAGCTCCAGGATCTCGTGGAAAAACATGAGAGTTTGTAGCGCGACTCAAAGACTCGAGAGTCCGAGCTTGCATCGGCTCTTGAGAGTGCCAAAGCCGCTAAGGCCGAAGCCCACAAGGCCCTCCAGGAAATCGAGGCATTGAAGAAGATAGCGGCGGGTAAGGCATTTTTCATGCAAAGCAAGCATGTGAATGTGAATTACCTATTACTTACCCGAATTCGGAGCTCTCCAGGAGCGTTCGCAGATCTGCCCCGCAGCGTGTCCGATGCTGCCGCATTTTACCGGGCCGAGGAGGGGAGCTCGACGGAGAAGGTCTTCTGGTCTCAGTATGCTGAGGCCGGACATCTGGTGCCCCTTAGCGACCAACTGAAGCAGCTGGTCGAGCTCCACAAGGTGGCCGAATAGGCTATGAAGGGCCTCATAGTTCGGCTGTGGCCCAAGGAGGCCATGCCTGGGAGCTACTTCGGCCTGGTGCGGCGGCTGGTGCATGCGTGTCCTTGTGTTGAAGTCGTCAAGCACTCCGCCTGCATTGAAGGTGCCCTTCGGGCCCTTGCCCGTGCAAAGATGCACTGGGACAGGATGGACGCTGAGAAGCTTTTGACGGACGCGCCGCCGGCGGGCAAGGAGTATCGCACACCCGAAATGTATTATAAGAGTGTCCTGAAGGGTGCCCGCATGATTGCGGATGAGTGCTCCAAAGATGTAATATTTGAGTAGACTCGCATTTTGTTATCCTGTGCGCTGAAAACTTTGTTCATATACGCCAAGCAACGCTTGTTAATTTAAAATATTACCTTCTGTGCGGCCGTTTATCATATCTGAGAGATGGCAAGTCGTCGGCTTCAGCCCCCATGCCACGAGTGCTGGGGTGTTCGGGATAAACTTGAGCGCTCTTGTTCCCATTTTTTGGGTCCATCTAGGGAGGCCCTCAACACAACGAACGAGGCAACCGGACTTATAATGCTTGAACACTCTCACTTAGCCATAGAATTCTATAATTTTAAATTTCGTTGAAGCCCCTAGTGTTCGGAAGACCGAGTTCGGGGCGCTATCCACGCCTGGGCCGGACAAAGCCGGTTCCTCGCTCTAAGAGGCATAAGTCTTTAGGGACTCGAAGAAACCTCTCGAACAGCGACCAGCTCTCGCCTTATCATGACGGTCAGTTTTAGCTTTCTCCACTGAGGCGCTCGCCCAGCTCAACCGGGGCGCAATCACAGTGGTTCTCCCAGTGCTACCTTAGCCGATACAACGGAACATAAGGTACCAAAACATGGGAGCCGGGCAAACCCAACTATTGACCCAAGACATGATTCGGAGCCGATGCATATACTGCTATAAGTTCGGGGTGCCACACTTGTGAAAGTGTTCGGACTTATCACACCGTCATGTGGGGAACTTAAGCCCCTGGTGTATCTAGCCGTACCAAAGTGTACGGGTGCAACATGTCATAAATGAACGTATGTATAAAAAGGAAATGCAATTATAGGCAAAAAGCGATGCATTGTTTATTCAAAAAATACTGCCTTGAATGCAGAACGATACAAATAGTGCGATAAGCAAGGGGTGAAACTATTAGCATGTCCCCCTCCAGGGGTAGGCTGCGGAATGGTGTATAAAACAGGTATAATGCTCATAATGGAGACCACCTGAGTATTCATCGTAGCCTTTCTCCTTCCCTGGCTGTTGCATCGTGAGTTCGGCAGCTCTACTGCCGGACAGGGCCTCTCGTGAACGGAGTCCTGTAGAGAAAAAAAAGAAAAAGGAAAAAAGAATGACACACTTGGGAGCCCTTGGTGTGGTTAAGCCACGCTCTAGGCCTGTCGTGGTCGTGCCCCTCCCCCTATGCCCATGGTATCTCCAGAGTGTAGTGATGTACGCGAAGGACCAGTCTTGCAATTTTGCAAGGGCTGGGGTTGGGGCCGCATTGCTACGCGTGATCGGAACGTGCCAAGTGGTCTTGTTGTAGTTTACTCTGGGCGCGTTTGGCCGTGTCCGATCGTTTAACGGCCGGACTCGAAAATTGCCTTAAGAGGCTGCTCTGTACTTCTGCCGTGAGAGCCGCTGTGTGTTCCTCCGTTCGGTGGGAGCGTTCAGTGTTTCCATTGACCGTGATGACTCCTCGAGGGCCTAGCATCTTGAGCTTGAGGTATGCGTAATGCGGCACCACATTGAACTTTGCAAACGCGGTCCGTCCGAGCAGAGCATGATAGCCGCTGCGGAACGGACTATGTCAAAGATTAACTCCTCGCTTCGGAAGTTAACTACAAGAAATATGTCAACTTATGACCTTCTGTTAGTGACCCTCGAAGAATTGTTCTTAAATTTATGACCATTTCAGACCAATTGGTCAAAAGCTGTTCGGGGGGCTCCAAACCCTAAACCATTGCGACCATTTTGGTTAGAAAGGTCGTAATTTTCTCACACGAAAAGGTCATAAAGCAAACAGCACTAGTCCGCTGCCTTATTTCTAGTTGTTAACGACTAATATAGATGGTCATAGCCTTGTAAATTGTGATGGGTTGCTATGACTAGGCGCCACCTCGTCAGTTTTGCCTATGTGTCATGTCCATGTGGCAGTTTTTGCCCTAGGTTGTGAAGCAACCTATATTTCTGTCATTCCCAAAATTCTCAAAAAAATCTCATAAATTCTTTGGGTCATATCTTCGTCAAATATGTAAAAACCTTCCTTGCCTAGTTCAAAAATAATTCAAAAATTTTCATTTTCCTATTCTGTTCAGAGTAACAGTTTGTGAAGGAAGTACCACTTTGGCATGTCCAAATAGTATCCATTTTCTACAGTGCTTTCCGATGACCAAATAACCATCCTCCACCAAATGCCAGCTCAATCCATTCATTATTTTGAGCCGAGCTTCAACATTTGTATTTATGTCCAGTGTGGTGGTTTGCAAAGCAACTACCACCTAGGCTCCTCCTTTTGAGCTGAAAATTTGTGAAGATGGTCTTCTTAGTAACTAATCATCCTCAGCCAAAACTCACGTCCATTAGCCATGTACATTTCCCGTACCGCTAATAAAACACTTGGCTTCTTATTCATGTTTGAGCATCGATCGGTCTCCTCATGAGAATCTTATGTTGTGATTTTCTTCCTAGCACCTACCTGGGGAGTTCCCAACCCACTAGACATGCCTAGGCCACCCAGAACACATGGCAACTGTTGGGCAACGTAGTAATTTCAAAAAATTTCCTACGCACACGCAAGATCATGGTGATGGCATAACAACAAGAGGGGAGAGTGTTCGCCCACGTACCCTCGTAGACCGTAAGCGGAAGCGTTATGACAACGCGGTTGATGTAGTCGTACGTCTTCACGATCCGACCGATCCAAGCACCCAATGTACGGCACCTCCGAGTTCAGCACACGTTCAGCTCGATGACGATCCCCGGGCTTCGATCCAGCAAAGCTTCGGGGATGAGTTCCGTCAGCACGACGGCGTGGTGACGATGATGATGTTCTACCAGCGTAGGGCTTCGCCTAAACTCCGCGACGATATGACCGAGGTGGAATATGGTGGAAGGGGGCACCGCACACGACTAAGGAACGATCCGTAGATCAACTTGTGTGTCATGGGGTGCCCCCCTGCCCCCGTATATAATGGAGCAAGGGGGAGGAGGCCGGCCAAGGAGAGGAGGCGCGCCCTAGGGGGGCAATCCTACTCCAAGTAGGATTCCCCCCTCTTTCCAAGTCCTACTAGGAGAAGGGAAGGAAGGGGAGGAGAAGGAGAAGGAAGGAGAGGGAGGAGAAGAAGGAAAGGGGGGCCGGCCCCCTAGTCCAATTCGGTTTGGGCTAGGGGGGCCGCGCGCCCTTCCTCCTCTCTTCCACCACTTGGCCCAAGAGGCCCAATGCTTCTTCCTCGTATTCCCGTAACTCCCCGGTACCCCCGAAAATACCCGAATCACTCGGAACCTTTCCGAACTCCGAATATAGTCGTCCAATATATCGATCTTTACGTCTCGACCATTTCGAGACTCCTCGTCATGTCCCCGATCTCATCTGGGACTCCGAACTCCTCCATTACATCAAAACTCATAAACTCATAATATAGCTATCATCGAAACCTTAAGCGTGCGGACCCTACGGGTTCGAGAACTATGTAGACATGACCTTGAACCGTTCTCGGTCAATAACCAATACCGGAACCTGGATGCCCATATTGGTCCTACATATTCTACGATGATCTTTATCGGTCAAACCGCATAACAACATACGTTGTTCCCTTTGTCATCGGTATGTTACTTGCCTGAGATTCGATCGTTGGTATCCAATACCTAGTTCAATCTCGTTACTGGCAAGTCTCTTTACTCGTTACGTAATGCATCATCCCGTAACCAACTCATTGGTAACATTGCTTGCAAGGCTTATAGTGATGTGCATTACCGAGAGGGCCCAGAGATACCTCTCCGACAATCGGAGTGACAAAACCTAATCTCGAAATACGCCAATCCAACATGTATCTTTGGAGACACCTGTAGTACTCCTTTATAATCACCCAGTTATGTTGTGACGTTTGGTAGCACCCAAAGTGTTCCTCCGGTAAACGGGAGTTGCATAATCTCATAGTTACAGGAACATGTATAAATCATGAAGAAAGCAATAGCAATATACTAAACGATCAAGTGCTAGGCTAACGGAATGGGTGATGTCAATCACATCATTCTCCTAATGATGTGATCCCGTTAATCAAATGACAACTCTTTTGTCCATGGCTAGGAAACATAACCATCTTTGATAAACGAGCTAGTCAAGTAGAGGCATACTAGTGACACTATGTTTGTCTATGTATTCACACATATGTATTATGTTTCCGGTTAATACAATTCCAGCATGAATAATAAACATTTATCATGATACAAGGAAATAAATAATAACTTTATTATTGCCTCTAGGGCATATTTCCTTCAGCAACGCCACGGTCACGCGGTGACCACGCGGCGGGCATGCGAGCTTACGCGCTCTAGAGTTGGGGCCCTCGGCCACCGTCCAAACGTCGATGTCTCGCCATAAAACCATGTATTTCTAATTAAATAGATACTTATTTAACTAGAAATGATTTTTGTAAAAAATAAGGAGTAAACTATGAGGCAGCTGCAGTTCAAAATTGACACGCTTCCAACTGAATCGGCGACAATTTGTCTTTTTCACCAGAGGTGGATCAAAACTTTTTACACCCAACCATTTTGTCAATTGTGCATTAAACATGGACTAGTATTTTATAAAATTTATTTGGTCCATTTTTGCAACAATTATTTGGTAGTTCCTTCACAAAAAAACATCATTTCGGGCACTCAAAAAATGGAAAATTAATTTTCCGTGCAAAGAAAATGAAAACTCCCTTAGGCAACATTGTTTGGAATTCCAAGATGCACCCTTGTGCACAATATGAGATCATTTGAACAAACTATGCCATGAATGTGGCCATAAGATTGATCATTTCGCTTGAAAGCCATGAATCTTCACGCATGATAGCTCATTTCTGAGAACACTTTTTTAAAATAATTATCGTGTTACAAGTTTATTATTTTTCCTGGAAACTTGGTCACATATAATGACACAGTGTGAAGGTTTTCCAATTTTTTGATTTTTTTGAATTTTTTATGCCCGTTTCAAAATGCGGTCAAAACGACGGGCTTGACCGTTCCTACCTAGTGGTTGAATCTTGTAATTTTTTTTGAGTTTCTATGATTAAATAGATACTTATGTACCTACAAATGATTTTTGTAAAAAATAAAGAGCAAACTATGAGGCAGCTACAGTTCAAATTTCACCCACTTCCAACTGAATTGGCGACAATTTGTCTTTTTCACGAGAGGTGGATCAAAACTTTTGACACCCAACCATTTTGTCAATTGTGCATTAAACATGGTCTAGTATTTTATAAAATTGATCTGGTCCATTTTTGCAACAATTATTTGGTAGTTCCTTTAAAAGAAACCTCATTCCGGGCACTCGAAAAATGGAAAATGAATTTTCCGTGCAAAGAAAATGAAAACTCCCTTAGCCAACATTGTTTGGAATTCCAAGATGCACCCTTGTGCACAAAATGAGATCATTTGAACAAACTATGCCATGAATGTGGCCATAAGATTGATCATTTGGCTTGAAAGCCATGAATCTTCACGCATGATAGCTCATTTCTGAGAACACTTTTTTAAAATAATTACCGTATTACAAGTTTATTATTTTTCCTGGAAACTTGGTCACATATAATGACACAATGTGAAGGTTTTCCAATTTTTTTGATTTTTTTGAATTTTTTATGCCCGTTTCAAAATGCGGTCAAAACGGCGGGCTTGACCGTTCCTACCTAGTGGTTGACTCTTGGAATTTTTTTGGTGTTTCTATGATTAAATAGATACTTATGTACCTAGAAATGATTTTTGTAAAAAATAAAGAGCAAACTATGAGGCAGCTACAGTTCAAATTTCACCCGCTTCCAACTGAATCGACGACAATTTGTCTTTTTCACCAGAGGTGGATCAAAACTTTTTTCACCCTACCATTTTGTCAATTGTGCATTATATATGGACTAGTATTTTATAAAATTGATTTGGTCCATTTTGGCAACAATTATTTGGTAGTTCATTCACAAAAAAACCTCCTTTTGGGCACTCGGAAAATGAAATATTAATTTCCCGTGCAAAGAAAATGAAAACTTCCTTAGGCAACATTGTTTGGAATTCCAAGATGTACCCTTGTGCACAATATAAGATCATTTGAACAAACTATGCAATGAATGTGGCCATAAGATTGATCATTTGGCTTGAAAGCCATGAATCTTCACGCATGATAGCTCATTTTTGAGAACACTTTTTTAAAATAATTACCATATTACAAGTTTATTATTTTTCCTGGAAACTTGGACACATATAATGACACAATGTGAAGGTTTTCCAATTTTGATTTTTTTTGAATTTTTTATGCCCGTTTCAAAATGCGGTCAAAACGGCGGGCTTGACCGTTCCTAGCTAGTGGTTGAATCTTGGAATTTTTTTGGTGTTTCTATGA
Source organism: Triticum aestivum (assembly GCF_018294505.1). Taxonomy (NCBI): domain Eukaryota; kingdom Viridiplantae; phylum Streptophyta; class Magnoliopsida; order Poales; family Poaceae; genus Triticum; species Triticum aestivum. Next base: position 181,787,950 of record NC_057801.1, read on the forward strand.
TTAAACAGATACTTATGTACCTAGAAATGATTTTTGGAAAAAATAAAGAGCAAACTATGAGGTACCTGTAGTTCAAATTTGACCCGCTTCCAGCTGAATCGGTGGAAATTTGTCTTTTTCATGAGAGGTGGATAAAAAAATTTCACACTCAACCATTTGGTCAATTTTGCATTAAATATGGTCTAGTATCTTAGAAAAATGATTTGGCCCAATTTTGCAACAATTATTTCGTAGGTTCTTCACAAAAAACCTCATTTCGGGCACTCGAAAAATGATTAAAAATAGCTAGAAAGATCAGAAATGCATACAAATTGGTGATCACCCATAAAATCTGGTCTAACTTGAGTGAAAAATTTAGTTGTGCCATTTTTCAAAATACTTTGAAAGTTGCTTCACAAAATTTCCCTAGTTTTAGTACTTAGAAACTATTTTAAATCACGAAATTTCTGAACCAATCATGGCTCTTCTCACGGATCACTCCACTGTAGCCGATCTGAACCATCCGCATCCGAAGGATCCAACCGTCCGCATCATAGATCACCTCTCCCAACCCAACCCAAACCCTAGCAGCAACCCAATCCCCCTCTCCCCCTCTCCCCGATCCAGATCGACTCCCTCTGTCGCCTCCGTCGCCTCCCCGAGACCCACAACCGAAGCCGCTCTCCTTAGTGCGTCGAGCCGCCGCTATTGCTGCTACTTTGTCCCTCTGCATCGCCCGCATCCAGCCGCGCCATGGCTTCCTGCGTCGCCAGATCCGACCTCCACCAGTCTGCCTCCGCGCCAATCAGGATACCACCACCGTGCGGGCCCTGACCCCGCACCCCACGGCGGCCGGAGACGATGGCGAGGAAGGGCCTGGTCCCCTGACGAATCCTCCTCCCTCCATCACCCGGGCTCGACGCCCAGGCCCAGCGTGCGCCACCGCCATGGACTCTGCCGCGGGGAAGGATCTGGGAAGATCGTGGGCGTGTTCTACCAGGCCAAGGACGGGGAGCAAAGCGACGCCTCCTCGCTCTGCTTGCCACCTCCCTCGCCGTGCTCGACGCCATGCAAGGTCCGCCTCTCTCTCCGCTTCCTGGTCTCTCTCTGTTGCTTGGTTTGATTTTGCTGATGCGATTTACTTCCTCCCCTCCCTAATGCATGCGCGCAGGTGCACCGCCTAGTAGGAGACCACGGCTCCGTCTGCTTCTTCTGTTGCTGTGTGGTCGACGACGATGACGCGGCCGTGCAGTCGGTGCCCTCTGATGCCGCCCGACGCAATGGCTCCCACCAAGAAGGCGGTACGAACCCTAATCGATCCCCACCCGGCTCTCCTCCCATTTCGGCCTGATTCGTTCTCTGGTGGTTATCTCGCCGTGTCTTTCTTTCCGAGAGATCTTCTCACTGTTTTTCGATTGATGGATGCGCTCTGCAGAAGAAGAGCGGGGAGAACATCAACAACAAGATGCAACTGGTGATGAAGAGCGGCAAGTACACGCTTGGCTACAAGACCGTCCTCAAGACGCTGTGCATCTCCAAGGGTATGGATCTTTTTGTCACTGTTGATTGATTTATCGTTGTGGCTGATCTGCTAGTTCCTTTGTCTGCTGGATCTAAAGGGTAGTACTATAACATACGCTTGGGACCGTGTTAATTCCTGAGATTCATGATTAGCTTTTGTAGAATGAGGTGGTTAATATCTGTTTTGTGGCTGTTAATTGCTTGCTGTACTTATTTGTGAGATAAGCTGAACTGTGTACATATTTGCTTCACGTGTGTAGTGATACCCGCTGAAGTTTGTAGCACTGAAACTTTTAGTTCGTAGAATTGGGACTGAAGTTTACCTCATTGACTTGCTTTCGCCGTGCCTTAGAGGCGAATGCATTGTTTGAGGCAATTGCATCTTTGTTGGGTAGTCTGGAGTTTAAAACTGGTATAGCAAGATGGATTTTGCTTGCCATTTAGGGCATTTATAGATAGTTTGTCCGAGCTCCGGCTGCTGCAGCAGCCCATCTCCGGCAGTTGAGAGGAGGTCTGTTTGGCTGTTCGGTAGCTGCCTGCATCATTAGTTACCTTTCTATCCCATACTATGAACTTGTGAAGACTATGCCCCCTGTGAAGATCATGTTCAGTTCACTGTTCGTTTTATCATCTTCCTGCAAGAACTAGTGCTACTGCCATAAAAAAGAACAGCGCAACTGCACCTGGAAACATGATGTAGAAACAACATCATGTTTGCGCTTCTTTGCTCTGTATTTTCGTGTGAATTAAGATATATTCAGAATTCTATTTTTGAGTTTTCTATACCACGGATAATGCTGGAGCTTTCCTGTGGTTTGGAGCTTGCCATGGAAGCATTCATAGCATAAACTTTTGCAAGTTAACATTCATCCTCACTTCTTGAGCCCCTCGAACACTAAAACTTCTGCATTCCAGGGTGTCTTGTGTACGATTTTTACCTAAAAATTACTTTGCTGCTGTTATAATTTACTAAAAAAGAACTTTAACATCTGATCACAATACATAAGTTAATTTACCTACCCACACAGTCACGGCTCCTATCCGGTCACCGGGTTAAAGTGCTACTGCTATTATTTTTTATCCATCATAGAACTTGTGGTGATGTTGTTTAGATTGCAGCAAGCAAGAATTATGCTGTCATTCTCTTGCACTCTACTATGGAGCTCTTGTTTACCTTAAATGCAACTATTGGTGCACTTGTTAAATGCCATTATTTGTGCTATTTGCTTCCTTTGCATGCATGGTTATACAGTTTGGTGCCCCCATGGCCTGAAATACATTGAATTGTGGGCTTCTGCTTGATATCTTGTTGCTTAGGGTTTTGTTTCGGGGTTTCTTAATGTACTCATGCTTAATAGACTGCACCACAAAGGTCTTCCTCATATGGATAATGAATCATTATCCTTTTTCTTGTCTTGAGATGTTCCTAACGAATAATTTACTGGACAAACAATCTTGTTTGCAGTAAGAATTCTAGCATGCCAAAATCTATTGTCTATGTATGCTTCGGTTAATATGGACCTGAATGTCAAGGGCTAGCAAACCTGCTTAGCTAGATTAACATAACAGAAACAGTACACAACCAGCCAGCTCGTGTTTGCATTGCTGCCACATCGGCTAGCTAGATGCGATTGCCTAAGGGCTAGTCAACACATTTTACAGCATTCTGTGTTGTAGCCAAACACTTGCTCTGTATTCTGAATACTCTAAAAAACTCTGTTAAATTAAAACTATGGTATTGCGTACCTGCCAACTAAATTACCACAATTTTTAATACTTTGTTTTATTTGATACTTTGCTATTAGATTTACTTTTATTTTGTTCCTAAACATTTTGTTCTACAATGTGCAGATGCTCGCCTTTCATTCAGGACAAAAAAGTGGGATGAAGCATAGTTTTACCTCATTGAGCTAGTTCTGGGAGTAACGAAGTCCTTGTAACAGAACTTGCATGTGTGCTAGTTCTGGGAGCTACTTCATTGGAATAATGCTGATCCTCTAGCAGAACTTGTGGAGCTCCTGTGATAGACTCATGTGATAGACTTGGGCTGATACACTTGGGTTGTATGTGTGTTATCTGATTGTAAACTTGATGCTGATCACATTTGTATGTGTGTTATATGATGTGGCACTTTGATGGTTGATAATATTTGAAGTATTTCGTGTGTTTTCTATGTGCCAATTTAAATACCAGGTATTTATTTGCATGAAATAAAAAATGGAGAATATTGCCCTGATGGCTAGGACCCAGTACTAGAACCTGACAATGGGGGACCCACCTGACTACTGAACCCAATTTAGAAAAAAAGAAAAAAAATGAAACTGTTGGGACAAAAAGGGCATGGGCCAAAAATAAAAAGGCTGCAATGTTGGGCTTGGTCCATGAAGCTGACAACAAATTCACATGAAAAAAATATAGAAAGACCGAATTCTTGGGCTAGGCCCATGTAGAAAACCGAATTGGATTGGGCTGAATCTTGTGCCACATCAGCTTGCCACGCTGGATGCCTACGTGGCCTGGGGAGGTTGCTAGTGACCAAAACGCCACAATAGGAATATTTTGGTCGTAAACGTCTTTGACCATTCCAGAAGAAAGGTCGCTATAGTCTATTTACGACCGCTAGCTTTTGACCTTCTGTTTTTGGTCACAAAAAGGTCGTAAATGGAAATTTGTGACCTTTCAGTGACCAATGGTGGTGGTCACAAGTTGACATATTTCTTGTAGTAGTCATCCGGGGATCCGAAGACCACTTCCAGTTTGACTGAGCCTGTATAATTGGCCTCTACACCTGGTATGACGCCTTTGAAGGTCGTCTTTCTGGGCTTAATCCTTGAGGGGTATATGCCCATCTTGCACACTGTATCCTGATAAGGCAGGTTCATGCTGCTGCCGCCGTCCATCAGGACTCTGGTGAGGTGAAATCCATCGACTATTGGGTCTAAAACCAATGCGGCAAATCCGCCATGGTGGATACTGGTGGGGTGGTCCCTTTGATCAAAAGTGATCGGGCAGGAGGACCATGGGTTGAACTTCGGGGCGACTGGCTCCACCGCATATACGTCCCTGAGTGCACGCTTCCGCTCCCTCTTGGGTATGTGGGTTGTGTATATCATGTTTACCGTCCGCACTTGTGGGGGGAAACCTTTCTGTCCTCTATTGTTCGGCGGTCGGGTCTCTTCCTTGTCATCACTATGCAGCCCCTTGTCATTGTTTTCGGCAATTAACTTGCCTGCCTACTTGAATACCCAACAATCCCTGTTGGTGTGATTAGCTGGCTTTTCGGGGGTGCCGTGTATCTAGCACGAGCGGTCGAGTATTCGGTCCAAATTGGATGGACCCGGAGTAGTTCTTTCGAATGGCTTTTTCCGCTGACCGGGTTTGGAGCCTCTGAATCCGGCGTTGACTGCCGTATACTCAGTGTTATCGCCGTTAACACGGTGTTCTTTTTGTTGCGACGCGACCTGCCATTGCGGTCCTTGTTATCCGGACTGCCAGAATTTTTGCTGAGGTTGTTACTGCGGGCTAGCCATGGATTTCGGCAGAAGCGGGTCATGAGTGATGTGAGGGCTGCCATGGATTTCGGCTTTTCCTGTCCTAGGTGCCGGGCAAGCCACTCATCGCAGATGTTATGTTTGAAGGCTGCGATGGCCTCTGCATCCGGACAGTCGACGATTTGATTTTTCTTTGTTAAGAACCGTGTGCAGAATTGTCTGGCCGATTCGTCTGGCTGCTGAATTATGTGGCTTAGGTCATCGGCGTCTGGTGGTCGCACATATGTGGCCTGGAAGTTGTCAAGGAATGCGGCTTCCAGGTCCTCCCAACACCCAATTGATTCTGCTGGCAAGCTGTTAAGCCAATGCCGAGCTGGTCCTTTAAGCTTGAGTGGGAGGTATTTGATGGCGTGAAGATCATCACCGCGGGCCATGTGGATATGAAGGAGATTGTCTTTGATCCAAACTGCGGGGTCTGTTGTGCCATTGTAGGATTCAATATTCATGGGTTTAAATCCTTCGGGGATTTGATGATCCATTACTTCATCTGTGAAGCATAGTGGGTGTGCGGCGCCTCTATATTGGGCTATATCACGACGTAGCTCAAGCGAACTTTGTCTACTGTGTTCGGCCCGGCCGGAGATACTGTATCCGGCGCGACGGTCGTCGTCGCGCATCGTGGGGCGCCCACGCGATCCGTAGATCGATCTTGATTGTCTTGCCTTATCCTCCAATATGTCTCGCAAGTCCGGCGCATTCCCCCATGGCTTCGTACTTTTCGTGCGGTGCCGGGGTACGGTTTTAGTGTAGGGCCTAGAGGCCTCTCTGTCGCGGCCACGAGGTGGTCGGTCAGCCGTATTGTGCGCTGGTGATGCAGGTTTATATGCCTCCTCCTCTAATCGAGGGAGCAACTTGCGTTTGGGATAGCTTTTGGAGGGGCGTTCGAGTTCATGCTCTTCGGCCGCAAGGACTTCAGTCCATCTGTGGGCAAGCAGATCTTGATCAGCTTTAAGCTGTTGCTGCTTTTTCTTGAGGCTGTTCGTCGTGGCCATAAGCCTGCGTTTAAAATGCTCTTGTTCGACGGGATCCTCAGGCACTACGAATTCGTCGTCGTCGAGGCTTGCCTCGTCTCCGGAGGGAGGCATGTGATTATCATCCTCTACTTCATCGTCTGCCGCTCTCTCATGAGGGATGGCTTCTCCGTCCTCCTCTGCTGAATCTTGCTGGAGGAGGTTTTCTTCGGCACTCTCTGGGGTGTTATTATCTCTGATGCCGGAATCTCCATTCTTGCTGTGGCGGGATTTAGAGCGGCGCCGCTGACGCCGGTGCTTGTGCTGTTTCTTGGAGGAGTCTTCCTCCGCTGCTTCTTCGCCATTCCCATCCTTTGGGATGTCCACCATGTATATGTCGTATGACGAGGTGGTCTTCCAGTGCACCGTAGGGCTGGTTCTTGGTTGTCTCCGGCATCGTCGTCCATACCATCGATGTCTTCGGAGTCGTAGTCTAGCATGTCGGTTAGATCGTCGACAGTGGCTACAAAGTGGGTGGTGGGTGGGCTTTGAATTTCTTCATCGTCCGCATCCCAACCGTCCCGACCGCAGTCCGGCCAGGGCTCTCCTGATAACGAGAGATACTTTAGCAAATTCAGGGTATCGCCAAAAGGTGAGTGTTGAAAGATGTCCGCAGCGGTGAACTCCATGATCGGCGCCCAATCGGATTCGATTGGAGGGGGCACGGGAGGTTCGGAGTCCGGCACCTCGGAGTCACGACCTTCACAAGGGACAAGGTCAGTATTCGGCTCCATCGCCGTAGAGGTTGCAGCCCCCGAGGCGGTGTCTAGCCACCCATCCTCGATCTGCGCAGTCGGCCCCGGACTAATGGTCGGAGCGGACTCGTGTGCGGCCTCCAGGGCACTGTCCGGCAGCAGAGCTAAATCATGCCCATCGAGACAGTGCGGCGCGCGTGGCTGTGGCTCGAATCCATCAAAGATTAAGTCTCCCCGGATGTCAGCCGTGAAGTTCAGACTTCCAAATCTGACCTGATGGCCAGGGGAGTAGCTTTCAATCTGCTCCAGATGGCCAAGCGAATTGGCCCGCAGTGCAAAGCCGCCGAATACGAAGATCTGTCCGGGGAGAAAAGTCTCACCCTGGACCGCATCGTTGGTGATCGAAGGAGCCATCAAGCCTATCTATGACGACACAGAGGAACTCTCAATGAAAGCACCAATGTCGGTGTCAAAACAGACGGATCTCGGGTAGGGGGTCCCGAACTGTGCGTCTAGGCAGATGGTAACAGGAGACAGGGGACACGATGTTTTTACCCAGGTTTGGGCCCTCTCGATGGAGGTAAAACCCTACTCCTGCTTGATTGATATTGATGATATGGGTAGTACAAGAGTGGATCTACCACGAGATCAAGGAGGCTAAACCCTAGAAGCTAGCCTATGGTATGATTGTTGTCCGTCCTATGGACTAAAACCCTCTGGTTTATATAGACACCAGAGAGGGCTAGGGTTACACAGAGTCGGTTACAATGGTAGGAGATCTACATATCCGTATTGCCAAGCTTGCCTTCCACGCCAAGGAGAGTCCCATCCGGACACGGATGAAGTCTTCAATCTTGTATCTTCATAGTCTTGGAGTCCAGCCGATGATGATAGTTCGGCTATCCGGACACCCCCTAGTCCAGGACTCCCTCAGTACCATAACAACAACAACGGGCTCACAAGGCTTATGCCGTCCTACCTGATCAAGGTAGCGCCCGTGCATAACCTTCCCTCGTTGGAGGCACCGGAAAGAGGCACAACAATAGACGCAGTTAGGACCCCCCATAAGGCAAGTGTGGCTGCACTGGTCAGCTCGATATGGTGGCACCATGACTCAGCCAACAGTTGTTCAAGTTCAGTTTAATCCGATTATACTTGAATGCAAATATGCTGAGCCACGATAATATAACGTGATGCAATTACAATGCATGAGCATGATATCAACATAAGCATGATGGTACAACATAATTATCGACCATATCAACAATGAACCATATCCAACTGAGCATGGCATAATGACGTGCATGAATATCACTAGTACAACACTACTCATAGAAACCTAGCATGACCACTAACATCAACAATAAATATCATGCAAGAACATATCAACAATGCTACCATGAAAGCATTTAACCAACTTGATGCAATGGAACATGCCTAACGACGAAACTCGGAACAGACGATAGTTATGCACCGAAGGCCATCACCAACATCAACATGTACTACTAACAAGCATAAACATATGAAAGGAATACTAGCAGGTATAACATGATAATAGAGTACAAGACAACATAGCACAAAAGTGAACATGCAACTCTAAGCATCACCGGAACAACGATAACCATCTTTTCAACGAGGAAACATTTAATAAAGATTCAAGTTGAAAACCGTGGCTACTTCATGACTATCATGCAAGTGGGTATTGTGGATTGCCTGGGGGTGACGGAGACTCTGTGAAGAACAGCGGTGAAGCCGCAGAACGAAACGCCGGACGGTTCTCTCTCGGAGGGGGCTGATTAGAGGCAAGGGCAATATGGTCATTTTCACAGTGTGAACACTTTATGAAAATGGTACCAATAGAAAGAGCTCGACGATACGAAGAAGTGAGCATTGGTTTCACCTCGATCGGAGTTACGGTTGCGGAGTTACGAGGTGTAGAAGATTAGGGACTTTTCTGTAAAAATATCATCACAAACAAGCCCTTGAGTGGATAAGGCAGAAACGCATACAAGGAAATACGCTTTCAGAAGTTGAAAAAATACTCACAAGAATACGTATCCACTTATCCAAGTGGCAGAGGCGGGGCCGGGGTTGGTCAAACTAGGCTCGGCGAGGTGTGAGGCTGACGGGTGGGTCCCACGCGGGTGGGGCCCATCACTTATCCACGCGGGCAGTGATACGTCCATTTTGGATCATGCTTTTATATCAATATTTGTTGCATTATGGGCTGTTATTACACGTTATGTCATAATACTTATGGCTATTCTCTCTTATTTTACAAGGTTTACCATGAAGAGGGAGAATGCCGGCAGCTGGAATTCTAGCTGGAAAAGGAGCAAATATTGGAAACCTATTCTGCACAGCTCCAAAAATCCTGAAATTCCACGGAAGTCACTTTTGGAATTAATAAGAATTATTGAGCAAACAAAATACCAGAGGGGGCCCACACCCTGGCCAGGAGGGTGGGGGCGCGCCCCTGTCTCCTGGGCCCCCTGTTGGCCCTCCGGTGCCCATCTTCTGCTATATGAAGGCTTTTACCCTGGAAAAAATCATAAGCAAGCTTACGGGACGAAACTCCGCCGCCACGAGGCGGAACCAATCTAGGGCTTCGGCGGAGCTGTTCTACCGGGGAAACTTCCCTCGGGGAGGGGGAAATCATCACCATCGTCATCACCAACGATCCTCTCATCGAGAGGGGGTCAATCTCCATCAACATCTTCACCAGCACCATCTCCTCTCAAAACCAAGTTCATCTCTTGTATCCAATCTTGTATCAAAACCACAAAATCGTACCTGTGGGTTGCTAGTAGTGTTGATTACTCCTTGTAGTTGATGCTAATTGGTTTACTTTGTGGAAGATCATATGTTCAGATCCTTAATGCATATTAATACACCTCTGATCATGAACATGAATATGCTTTGTGAGTAGTTACGTTTGTTCCTGAGGACATGGGTGAAGTCTTGCTATTAGTAGTCATGTGAATTTGGTATTCGTTTGATATTTTGATGAGATGTATGTTGTCTCTCCTCTAGTGGTGTTATGTGAACATCGACTACATGACACTTCACCATTATTTGGGCCTAGAGGAAGGCATTGGGAAGTAATAAGTAGATGATGGGTTGCTAGAGTGACAGAAGCTTAAACCCTAGTTTATGCGTTGCTTTGTAAGGGGCTGATTTGGATCCACTAGTTTCATGCTATGGTTAGGTTTACCTTAATACTTCTTTTGTAGTTGCGGATGCTTGCAATAGGGGTTAATCCTAAGTGGGATGCTTTTGTCCAATAAAGGGCAGTACCCAAGCACCGGCCCACACACATATCAAATTATCAAAGTACCGAACGCGAATCATATGAGCGTGATGAAAACTAGCTTGACGATAATTCCCATGTGTCCTTGGGAGCGCTTTTCTCATTATAAGAAATTTTCCAGGATTATCCTTTTCTACAAAAAGTATTGGGCCACCTTTCTGCACCTTACTTACTTTCATTTCTTGTTACCCTTTACAAATTATCTTATCACAAAACTATTTGTTACCTACAATTTCAGTGCTTGCAGAGAATACCTTACTAAAAACCGCTTGTCATTTCCTTCTTATCCTCGTTGGGTTCGACACTCTTACTTATCCAAAGGACTACGATAGATCCCCTGTACTTGTGGGTCATCAAGACTCTTTTCTGGCGCCGTTGCCGGGGAGTGAAGCGCCTTTGGAGAGTGGAACTTGGTAAGGAAACATTTATATAGTGTGCTGAAATTTTCTGTCACTTGTTACTATGGAAACTAATCCTTTGAGGGGCTTGTTCGGGGTATCTTCACCCTGACCAGTAGAGCAAAGAGTTGCTCCTCAACCTACTGAACCTACTAAAAATGTTTACTTTGAGATTCCTTCGGGTATGATAGAGAAACTGCTTGCTAATCCCTTTGCAGGAGATGGAACATTGCATCCCGCACTACAAAAAAAATACACTTCCATGATGATACGTGTTTGTCATAGTAGGTCGCCTTTTTTGTCATGCATGTACATCCATGACAAATTTATGAAAGAATCAAGATTGTCATACCTGTGCTGTCGTAGAAGTGTTCGATGACATTACCAAAATTATCATCACGGAAGTGTCCACTTCCATGACGATACATCGTGCTTCACAGAAGTGCTTTCGTCAACGGTGGCCGACACGTGGTATCCACTGTAAAGGAACGCCGTTAAGCTATCGGGTCGGGTTTTGGATCCGATAACCCGTTAACATCCCGGACCAATGGGGATTTTCCACGTGTAAAATCATCATTGGCTGGAGGAAACACGTGTCAGCTCATCGTTGGGACAGATGTCATCCACTCATTGGACACAAGGCGCCTATGATACATCGACACCTAGAACGGCCCAACAGAGGCCCATTTCTATGAAAAGGCCGGCCCGTTTGACTTGGTCAAAAGGTGGCGGGCTGGCCCCTGGAAAGCCTATTAACGGCCTGTTCGCATATAGCTCATTTACAGCCCGCTAACCCAAGGCCCGTTACGCCCTATCCGAATTAGGCCCAGTAGCGTCATTTGGGCCACCCAGTATGATTCCAGCCCGTTTTCACTTCTGGCCCATGTATGGCCCATGACGTCTTTCGGCCCATATGTGGCCCTATGTAACTCTTGGCCTATTAACGGCCCGTGGTGAAACTCGCCCGCAATGAACAGTGTATCACTTTACACCCGCTAACGGCCCGTGGTGAAACTGGCCCGTAATGAACAGTATATCACTTTATACCCATTAAGGGCCCGTTATTCAGTTGGGCCGTTTCCACCAAATGTTATCTTTCAGCCTTCTCAGAGCCCATTTATTCTTGGGCTCATTTCCAGCATTCGTTTACTTACGGCCCGTTACTGTCATTTTCTGCTTGTGGGCCAAATTTAGCCCGTGGTTACATCGGCCCATTTGTGGTCCATTAATATGTTGGGCCGTTTTCATAGCGTCATCAAATACGGCCTACTAACGCTGGCCCGTTATGGTCATACGGCCCGTATAAGGCCCGTTGATGATACGGCCCATAGAATGCCCATTGTTTCTACGGCATGTAGAAGGCCCATTGTTTCGACGGCCCGTAGAAGGCCCATTGTTTCTACAGCCCGTAAAAGGCCCATTTTTTCTCCGGCCCGTAGAAGGCCTACTATTTCTATGGCCCGTAGAAGGACCACTGTTTCTACGGCTCGTAGGAGGCCTAGTGTCACTACAGTAAATATTAGCCCATGGTTATTGTGGCCTAGTTTTAAAAAGAATTGCACTGACTACAAGCAAACAAATAAACAAGATAACAAGGAAATAAATAAGAAAGCAACTTATGCTAGGCTATCATGGCTGTTACACATATTACATCCACTGGGCATCAAAGTTCGCCACTAGTGCAAATATAGTGAACAAAGCAGCATATCATATACACTGGTTGTCAAAGTTGGCGACCAGCGCAAATAAATGCCGCAGCAAAACAAATCCAGAACTGAAAACACTTCAGAAGATCTCAAGAAACAATATCCTGGGTACCCATAATGCTGGCAAGATGCTTAGCAAGCTTATTAACTTTCTCTTGTTTGGCGCTTAAATCCTCCAGCGCTTGCTGTTGCACCAGAAAATATGCATCTGAATTTTGCAGGGACTTCCTCAGTCCTTCAGCTTCCTGTCGCAGCACATCTAATCGATGTCTTTCAAATTGAAGTTGAGACTCAAGAAGACGGACTGATTCAGGCAGCGAGTTCGAAGAGCTTGTGCCAGCAGTAGTGGCCAGTAACTCGAACACTACATCAAGACAGGACTTTTGGGTTCCCTCACTGTCGTCAAGATAGTTTTTATCAGCTTTCTTGTAGACAAACAGGGATGTCTCACTATCTTGAACCTTATCTGCATTACTTCCTTTACCATTGGATAACGCGGTACTGTTCTCCAATATTTTGTCCGCATTCTAAAAGAGAAACAAGCAGACACATAACATGTTTACCATGTTGTATATGAAACTCATTTTGGTAAATGATTTCAGTAGTAAAGTGGACAGGATAACAACATGAAACAAACATATATCTATGTGCCATGGTCACTTTATGGTCTATATCATTCTAGTTTTTTTTGCCAAATCAAGATAGAGACACAGTTCAAATAATATTTGTTCAAGACAAAGCAGAATAGACAGAATATAAGTGTGGGTAACTATAGAGCAATAACAACACTTGTACTGTGCATGACATGAGAACATAACTGTTTATTCAATTGAAACTGAAATCACCATACAGCAGGTTACAACAGCAAACTAGTTAAAGAAATTGGTTTAAAACATACCTGTTGCGCCATTGGAGTTTCAATTCCATCCTTCAAATTTGAAAATAGTTGGTATGAGTAAATACACTAATGCAAGAGCAAAGGAGTATGAACCATAGCTACAGAACCTGACCTGAGAACAAATCTTCTTCTCCTTTAAGCGTTTAGTTGGGATTCGGAGTGGTGGTCCTCGTGCTTTGGGCACTGCAGTTCCCTTACTAACCGCTCATGTTTGGGTGCTCTGTGGTGGAGACGGTGCTGTGTCAACTGGAACTGGGTTACTATCTGCTGGGGTTGGGGTTAAAAGGGGTGTAGCTGGTTCTCTGTCCAACTGGGTAGGGGTACAATCTGCGAGAGTCTCGGTTATGTGTGGTGGATCTAGTCCTTGGGCAAGTACAACCGTGGTTCTATCTGCATCAACTGGTAGCACTATCTTTTCTGAAGACCGTGTTGTTACTCCCTTAGATACTGCCATCACGCTCTCCAATTCAAAAGGCTGGTAAACAAGAAAAGTAATTGAAAGTATAGACATTGTATGAAAGACAGGTGCAATGGATAGTGGGGAATAAAAGAGGGCATGAAATAATTCATATTTATGTTGTCTAACCAAACAGGATAGCATGACACAATTTCACATATATGATGGCTAACTAAAGAGGATAGCATGACACAATTTCACATTATGATGGCTAACTAAAAAAGATGGAAAGACATAGTTCAAAATATGAGACTATGTAAACAGGATGACATGACATAAATATATAACATGTTTATTAAATAGGTTGGCATGCCATAATTCACATACATTCATGGATAGAATGCCATAATTCTAAATATGATGACTGTAAACACTAAACAGGATGAGATGATATAACTATATGATGTCTTTATTAAATGGGTTTCCATGCCATAATTTAGATAGATGATGTGTATGTACTATGTAAACATGATGGCATGATATAATTCAAATATATGATTTATATAGTAAGCAAGTAAGCAGATGGCAATCTATATATGATGTAAAAACTAAGCAATGCAAGACAACATGCATGCCATGGGTAATATAACCCTGCCAAGTTTGAGCATAGACCTCAGGGGGGAAATAGGACTGGTCATCAGTCTCTGAATCCTCCTCTGAGGAGCTCTCTGTAGCCAGCAAGATGTCTGCTTTAGCAGGTAGCATTGTCTGCTCTGAATACCTTGTTTTCACTCCAGATACTTCTATCACCGCTTCAAATGGCTGATGCACAGGAAGAGTAGTTGAATATACAAACGTTGTCGACAAATGGAACACGTAATACAAAAAAATGATAGCATGATATAATTCACATATATGATGATTGGCTAAACAGCATGGCATTGCATAATTCACATATATAATGCCTTTGCAGCAAGTAGCATTCTATAAGTCACATATATAATGTCTTGCAACAAGATGGCAATGCATAATTCACATATATGGTAATTAGACACTGAACAGGTGGCATTCACACAAAGCATGTCTAAACTAATCAAATGGCATAGCAATGCGAGACACATACGCACGATATGAGCAACATAACCCTGCCAAGTTAGAGCATACACCTCGGGGGGGGGGGGGAATAGAACTGGTCATCTGTCTCTGAATCCTCCTCTGAGGAGCTATCCGTAACCAGCGTGATATCTGCTTCGTCAGATAGCATAGTCTGCTCAGAAGACCTTGTTTTCACTCCAGAATTTGCCATCACCATGTCAAATGGCTGATGCACACGAAGAGCAGTTGAATGTACTAATATTGTTGACGAATGTAATATGTAATGAAAAAAAAGATGGCCTGATATAATTTACATATAAGATGACTGGCTAAGCAGGATGGCATCGCAAAATTCACATATATGATGCCTGGCTAAACAAGGTGGCGTTGCATAATTCACATAAACAATGAATAAACTAAACAGATTGAATTCGCACGAATGATGTCTAAACTAAGAAGATGACATATTTGATGTATAAAGTAAGCAATGCAAGACACCATATGCATGATATAACCAACATCATCATGCCAAGTTAGAGCGAAGACCTCAGGGGGTAAATAGGAGTTATCTTCTCCTTCTGAATCCCCCTCAGAACAGATATCTTCCTCTCGATTACAATCCAAAATGCATGGAGGGGGGCTGCCTTTGCACCTACCATGGAGCGACGTCTGCATGAAATTATATTGCCACGCAAGGCTCGTCTCTTTTGCTCTACATGTTCAGTTCCATTGTTTACAATAACTGTCATGCTTAGGAATAAAACATAGTGAGATTATGTAAGGTGTGCATGCAGAAATCCAGAGTGATGGTAGCAACCTGTGGATAGACCCAAAACCAATAATAGCTGGCAGATAATGGCTTCAGTTAATAAATACAGATAATGGCTTCTTTACTGTTTGTTTCCCACCCAACATGAAACTCATAGTAGACACCGGAGATTAACCTGATAGTAGATAGATACTATTGATAGCGTCCCTGATATGTACCCCACAACAACTTAAAAACTCAAGTTTGACCATTAGTTTGGAGCTGACTCAGAGTCTAATCGGTGAACAGGACGATAAAGTAGCATGTAATATTAAGCGATGCATAACGTAAGCAGAACGAAAGAGTGCGACCTCTCTTGCGGACCCGTGTAGTCCTCGAGGTCATCTGCTCGGTTGATGATGGTAATGCAGTTTTCATGGCTGCCAGCGGCGGGGAAGAAGATCTGAGGCGGCGAAAGACAGTCTAGAGGCCGGATCCCTGCTCTACTCCACCCTTCTGTCGTTGGAGCAGCTGAGCTGGGGTGGGCAACGGCGCAGCAGGACCGGGACAAACCACGCAAGGTTTTCTTTGACAACTATCTGTAAGAGAAGTAATTCTGTAAGGGCTCGTTTGAATTGGAGGATTCCAACAATGTAGGGATAGGAAATAGACAGGAATAGGATAGAAATGCACGTGCAAAACAGAGAATTTAAAAACATAGGATTTCTGCCAATCTGGGTGTTTGATTCACAACAATTGGAAGATCACAGGATGCAAAGAAGCATTGTGAGATTAAGTCAAACCACAAGAAAATGTACGGTTATAATGCTATTATGCTACTATCTCTTAGTCTTGTGCTTCATGAATAGGAATTTGAAAAGGAGGACAAGTGAAAATTAAAATTCCTACATTTTTTCTTTCAAGGAGACACTAAAGGAACAAATCCGTGTGCTCAGTGGACAACATATAACATGTAGAGTAAAAAAGAGATGCAACAAGTGTACAACCTCTTTGGCGAAGCCATGTCGATCTCAGCGTGATTGGGTTGGCCGGTGAGGATGCTCCGGCTGACTTTGCTGTCGGAGGAGGGGAAGAAGATCTTAGGCGTCTGGAGATGGAGCCCGAGGTACTGCTCTGCTGTAATGGAGGGTTTCGTCATTGGAGCAGCTCCGGTGAGTTGTACGACGCCGAGGCTGAAGCAGGACAAAAGAGACAATGAACAACGTTAACCTGAGTGGAATTCTAATAGCATCTCCAATACATGACGTAAAATACATAACCACAAAGTGCTGGATGTAAAATACATCAGCCGCTCATCTCTGAACTTAACTGTTGAAACTGAACTTAAATGTCGAAACTGAACCTAACTGTCGAAACTGAATTTTGCTATCAAAACTGAATTTTGCTGTCAAAACTTAACGCACTAGCAAGGTGAGGCTACACGTCGGTCGACTAACTTTTTCATCTCTGGTCAGTCGATTTTGCAGCCATTGGATACGAAATCAAGGGCATGCGCTTCATCTTCAACCTCCACCCCCCTGAGCCGCCACCCACCACCGGCCAAACAGCAGCCCCCCGGCGCCCGCGGCCGGCGGTGCGCCACCCCGCCCGCCCCGAAAACAGTCCCCACCGCTGGTCCGCCGCCACCCGGCCATCCCTCTAGGCCCCCCTGTGCCGAGCTTTTTCTTCGGCGATCCCCACGCCATCGCCCCGCCAACGCCCCGCCACCGTCGGCGACCACCGCCCCCATCCTGAACCCTAAGATAGATAGTGGGGTACCTCTCCGGCGAGCCCCACCCCCCGCTGTGGCTGGTTCTTCCTTCACCCCGGCGAGCCCACCCCTTGGAAATCGACTGACGCAAAAGTCGATTCAGTCGACTAAAGTGTAGCCAAATCGGAGCAGCATCGCAAGCAAGAGCAAGAGCGAAAGCAGCTGCGTGAGCAAGAGCAATAGCAAGAGCAGACCAGGCAGGGGACCGAGAGAAAGAGAAGAGCAGCAGCGCGAGTGAGAGCTAAAGCAGCATCAGCTCCTACTGATGTGGACGTCGCTGCCGAGGGAGCGACGCCGTGGAGGAAGTGGCCAGCGATGCCGCCGTGGATGGAGCCGCGCCGTGTCGGCTCGGGACTGAGCGCTGGTAGCACCGTGATATCGAATCAAGAAGAAAATGCGCGATTAGTGTACAACCTCTTTGGTGGCGCTGATTAGGCTGCAGCTTCATCTGAGGAAACGGTGATGATGATGCTCTTCCGGTGGTGCAGGTGAAGACGGCGGTGTGGGAATGGAGGTGGCGCGAAAGACGAGGGGAACGCCAGGGCAGCTCCTTAGAGGTGGAGGACGGGGTGGCTGAACCGGTGGGATGATGAGAGCGACGATGGATCCTCATCAGGGACGGTGGATGAGGGACGTCGAGGTGTTGCTGTGGACGACGTCGTTGGGGAAGAAGCTCCGTCTGGGTGGCGGA
Organism: Triticum aestivum; assembly: GCF_018294505.1. Taxonomy (NCBI): domain Eukaryota; kingdom Viridiplantae; phylum Streptophyta; class Magnoliopsida; order Poales; family Poaceae; genus Triticum; species Triticum aestivum. Next base: position 181,805,720 of record NC_057801.1, read on the forward strand.
CGAAGCAGGGTGTGGGGTTTCATCGCGGGTTTTCGTGGCCTCGGTGTACGAATGGGTGGGCAGATGGGATGGCAGTGGGGAACCATGGCTTAGAGACGCGCTTGTACGAAATGTGGGGTAAGTTATGAAAGTACCCCCCACCGATTTGAGGCGGTTCTTTCGGTTCAGGGGTACCACGGGCATCTCGTGTGTCGGGATTTCGCAGGAGGAGGGAGTTTTCGCGCGCGTTGTAATTTCGGAATAGCAAGGCGCGGGTTGAGATGGAGGGAGTTGTTGGAGCACAACGGGACAAAGATATATCTTAAATATTTTGGGCTAAGAAGGCGCAGATTGAAATTTCCGGACAAGCCTAACGTGTACTGTACCAAATCAATGCGCACTACAAATGTCATTCAAAACTTTGAATTCATGTTATGTTCAATTAAAATATTTCGCTACGTGTATAATGCATGCAACCTACTACTCAAATGAATGTTTTAGTGCATTCCAAATGTGTATACTACTTCTTCAATATGAACTAAATTTGAATAAGATCTACAATAATGATTGTTGTGAAGTTAAAGCATTTGAATTCGTTTCTCTGTTTTAATAAGATCTACAATCATCATTATTGTCAAGTTAAACCATCGTTTGTGTATTATCTTCACAACACACCACATGATCAGTATCGAGTTACATATGAACTATCTGTACTATATGAACTCGAACTAGATTTTTTGAATCCACTTTATTTTGATTTCAAATCACATTACATTTCTAGCTCTAGCTAGATCTTCATAATCTAAACCATGTCTCATATTTATAATGTGTTTATCACATTATGTATGGTGCCCCGCCCCCTACGCCTACAAGTATTTAGATGTGAGTTGCAAACACCACACATTACCACAAATTCAAATAAAATGTGAGAATGTTCGATATATAGTATTTTTTAGATTGCTCGATATTTAGCTGTAAGCTGCAAACACCGCACATTATCACAAATTCAAATAAAATGTGAGATTGTTAGATGTATAGTATGGTTTAGATTGTTCGGCATTTAGCTGTGAGTTGCAAACGCCATGCATTATCACATTATGGTATAACATGTGCACAACACGTATATTACCGCTATATTCATGCATGCAATGTTTAAAACACTATGATCTCCTATTCAAATATATGAATCCACTTTCATATCAAATTATGATCTTTGTTAGTCTCTTACACCCACACAGTCCTCTAACCTTTGTAGCTACCACTAACTTTCCCTCGTGCATGAACACGCCCTCCTCGCCCTCCCCCTCCCTCAGCATTCTATCCACCGGGCACATTCATTTTTTCCTTTAGGTCGTTCTCCCAGAGTCTCCACAACTCCTTTCCGACACACACCAATCAATAAACCTCTCCAGCGATGCCTGCCTACAGCATACACACACAGCTTCAATCTCCTCTTTATGTGTCCTTGCCTCGTGTCTCTCATATGGTCAGACACACGTGTAAACTCTCACCCCTCTTTTAATCAATCTCATAATCGCACACTCCTCCCCCTATCCAGCTAGTAGTTGGGCCTCTCGCACCACCTCCTAGCTCCATTCTCTCTGTCTATCCGTCTCGCTCGGCCTTATTTGCCTCTAACAAATGGACGTACGCCGACCGATCTCTCGCTATACATATAGCCAGCTAGGTCCTTATAACTCGTTTTTACCCACACATCGATCGATCTACCTCATTAGTTGTGTCTCTCCCTTCCTCCGACAAACAACAATTGATCTACCGATCTAGTTAGGTTTGCTTACCAAACACATGGTTCCCCTTCATCATCCATGGATGCGTCCCGACAGATCTATCACGCACAGGCACACATAGAAACACATCCCCACTCTTATTGATAACATTGCAGTTCCACCCTCAGTTTGTCTAGTAGGCCTCTCCCAACATCTTCGAGAAGCAACTCCATCACCCATCCAGCACTCTACCCCTCTCCCTCCCTCTCCCTCCCTTTCTCTCTCCTCTCTCTCTCTCTGTCCCATCATATTTCCCGTCCTTCAGTTATGTATGGATGTTGACCGATCTCCCTCATGACATAGTTGGGTCTCTCCTTCTCAACACATATACGAGTCGTTCTACCTCTATAGTTAGGCCTCTGCCTACCCCTCCCCCAGCCCTCCTCCCCACACACATCGATACATCAAGCGCTCTAGTCATGTCTCCCTGCCACACACAAACTTGACATGTGCCCTCTAACGTTCTGGTAGGCCAGTCATCCTATATCTTTGTCTTGCACACACACACACAATTTCGATGGCTCTCTTCATCGATCTCGCACCCACCCGTACTTGATCCTCTCTTCGACTCTATCGATAGCTATGACCCCTCCCTCTCTTCTCGTGGATTGCCCGACCCTCTATGAATGATATGGATAGGCCTCCATTTCACACACATTGCATGCAAAATTTGTTTGAGATGTCATCGACACATATTCCCACAAATAATTCACGAAATCAACCCCCATCCCGCCCCACCCCCACCACAAAACAAAAAACACTCACGAACGCAGTTTGTATCTCTCACACACACCCACGTAGGTGGGGGACGTGCACAAAGAGAAGAGGTGCATGCACGGCGCACGTACTCCCATCTCTTTCCCAACCACACCCGCGCGTGTACACGGTGGAGCTCATTTCTGTACGAAAAAGGCAGCCCACGTGGTAATTTGGCACGTGTACTGGTTGTCCACTTGGTGGAGGGAGGATCGTCTACCATGGGTGAACAAAGAAATTGCGACTTCATGCATTATGTTAAATTAAAAAAAGAGGCAAACCATGTGGGGCCTACCTTAGAGGCAAGGCTCTGTACACTGGAGTACTTTTGATGTGTCCCGTCAACTCGCAGAATGAGGAGAAGCTTGCTTAGTACGCCGTCTCCCCCGCCCATGAGCGCGGTGACTCGCAGGATGAGGTGAAGCTTGCTCCTCCCTCTCCCATGCGTGCGGTGGCTCGCGGGACGAGGAGAAAAATTTACTACTCCCTCCGTTTACTCCTTGTCCCTACTACGTTGGTTATAGAGATTATATCATATTGTTTGGAATATATATGTCCATAGTAGATTTCAATATGAACTACTAGTACATACTCCAAACACTGATGTATATAGACGTGTTTTAGAGTGTACATTCACTCATTTTGCTCCGTATGCAGTAGCACTCTCCCTCGCCCCTCGACCCTCGCCCACGTGGTGGACGTGCAACAATTCATTCGGTCTCATATAGCCAGAACGATATATGTTGCACTACCATTATTGCTCGACTTCCCGAGGAGACGAACAGCCAATCCCAAGGTTAATATTTTGGAGATGCCAAGCGCAAGGTTATAGGAGAACGAGTAGTAGGTGCCGCGTCATTTATAATTTTTTTTCTTCAGTGGCACGTATGAAATATGATAGGTTCATATGGAGAGAAAAGGAAACCGCTCCACTATATACATAGTCAGGACGGGCCAGCCCACACGGTTGCTTGCTGGGGTTGCTCTCTTCACACTCTCTCGCACAAAACGACTGTGGCCACATCTCTAACATCCCGGCGGATCACGTCCACTTTGGAAAGGGGTGGATGCTTAGTGTAGATGCGGTGTCCGTCGCCAAAGGCGAAAACCCACTGTCGGCACGTCCCGATCAGGGGTCCCCGCCGTTCTCTCTCACAAAGCCAGTGAGGTTGCCTTCGTCCCTTGTTCAATGCCGCGACGTGGGCAGTTGCCGCCTCCCGCCGCCCTCCTCAAGGTCGAGCTACGTCCCTCAGGTACAACTCCCTTTATAGCCAGCTTGCACCACTGCTCCAGCTGCCCACATGACTCCCTGTGGATATTTCTCTACTTCTTTGCCTCGCACATACCCGATACCTCTACTGGCTTCTACGTACTGTATTTGTGATGAGTTTATGTCTCATCAACTAGTCCTAGTAATCTTATTCTAATCACGCTTCTTCAATTTCTTTGCCACAGGGATGCTCATCTCGATTTTGGTGAAACTGCACAAAATGATCCGATGGTCAAAAGGTTGCAAACTTCATTTATTAGGAAGCTCGAACGTTGCCAGCAAATTGAAGCCTGGTCAGGGTTCACGGTTCAAGGGCTAGGGACTGCATGGATCGTTTTTTTCTTTAGCTGCCTCTATTCCAAAATAAGTGTCAACTTTAGTAGTAGTACAACTTTGTACTAAAGTTTGCACAAAGTTGAGACACTTATTTTGGAATGGAGGGAGTACATATTTGCTATGATCTGTCAATCATTGAGATGCAATAGCATGCATGTTAGTCTCCTTTGTATTTGATGAAATGTTGCAACGGGCAACCTTGGACGCAAGATACATGTAACAGGAGCTGGAAGCTTCATAGCATTGTACAAATTCATCTCGCTGATAAATTACAGTACGTACTAGGACTATACTAGTACTTCCTCCGTTCCTAAATATAAGTCTTTGTAGAGATTTCACGATTAACCACATGCGCATGTATATCGATGCATTTTAAGTGTAGGTTCATTCATTTTGTTCCGTATGTAGTTCACCTAGTGGAATCTCTACAAAGACTTATCTACTAGTAATAGCTAGCCCCCACTACTATGAATTCTCTATCCTCTCCTTGAGCCACATCATCAAAATTGACGTAGCCGTTAGATGAAGTAAATCAGTCATAATAGCCGTCTGATCTAGACGTTGAGAGGCTCAGCATTAAGCCACATGCAAGCATGCAGAAATACCGAGGCACATGCATGTGAGTGGGTTTAAAATCACATCAACATGTCTGCATGCAAGCATGCACCGGTAGCATGCATGTAAGTGAGCTTTTAAGTCCCATTAACATGTCAAAAATAAAAATATAATCCCATTATGCAGTAGGAGTTGGCTGATCTTTTTTCCTTCTGTGGGATGATCTAAATGATGATGGGAGTTTATTTATATAATCTCAAATGGGCTATAAGTTCTCTGCCACACACTTCTGGCCTTACTAAGTTGACGCGTCCCCTAAAAAAACAGAGTTGACGGGTATGCAAGGCTTTGTCAACTTATAGTCAACACACGGTTCTAGCAGCAGTGGCCGTTGGATGTCCATCCAACGGATGCCATGCTTCTTCTTCAATCTCGGATATTCTAGCTTCACCCACCCAAAAAATGATTCATCCCCCTAACATCTGGGCACACCGTTTCGGAAGCTGACCTGTGGGCCTACTAAGTTGACGTACCAAGGGCTTTGTCAACTTAGTCAATATAAATGATTCTAGCTGCAGTGACCGTACGATGTCCATCCAACGGCTGTCGTGCTTCTTCAACCTCTGGTCTTCTTGCTCCAGCCGCCCAAAGCAGCGCCGGTCGTGCCGCTTGCTCCTGCCTCTGATGGCTGGCTGTGCTGCCGCGGAGGCCTCACCGCCCCCTACTACTCCCACCGTTGGCCAGGCCATCCCTCCACTCACCCACTGGCCCACACCGCCTGTTATTCTGCGGTGACGACAGCACAGCCGAACCAATGAACCCTCGTACTCCTCTCCGCGTGTGCATCCACTGCCGCGTCTTCCCCGGCTCTGCGTCGTCCCCTTCCTAGGCCTCACCGTCGTCCACCGCCGTGGTGCTCTCGGCACGGCGTGGTCAACATGGTCAAGGAATGACTTCCATCGGACGTGGACTGTACGTGGAGAGGCTGACAGCTGGGTCCACGGCAGCCGCAAGGAAGTGCCTCTTTATTACGCGCAAAATAATTATTCCTCCACCTGACAGCGGAGACCCACCGGACGGGACATCGTATTTCGTGAAAAAAAATGATTCGCCCCCCTGACTGCTGGGACCCACGAGCTACATCTTCGCATGCAAGGAAGTGCGTCCGGGAAAAAAAAGATTCTCCCCCCTGACTGCTGGGACCCACCAGATACATCTTCGCATGCAAGGAAGTGGTCAAGTAGAGTTGAGCAATAGAGAGCTCAAATTAATCTTGCAAAAGACTGTGAATAGATCTAGAAAGAATTGGTCCAAGAAACTTGATGATGCATTATGGGCCTATAGAACTGCATATAAAAATCCTATGGGTATGTCACCATATAAGATGGTTTATGGAAAAGCTTGTCACTTACCTCTCGAACTTGAACATAAAGCATATTGGGCTATTAAAGAGCTCAACTATGACTTAAAACTTGCTGGTGAGAAGAGGTTATTTGATATTAGCTCACTTGATGAATGGAGAACCCAAGCCTATGAGAATGCCAAGCTGTTCAAAGAAAAAGTTAAAAGATGGCATGATAAAAGGATAAAAAAGTGTGAGTTTAACGTAGGTGATTATGTGTTGCTATTCAACTCTCGTTTAAGATTTTTTGCAGGAAAACTTCTCTCTAAATGGGAAGGTCCTTACGTTATCGAGGAGGTCTATCATTCCGGTGCCATAAAAATCAACAACTTCGAAGGCACAAGTCCAAGGTGGCGAACGGTCAAACAATCAAACATTATATCTCAGGTAATCCTATAAATGTTGAAAATAATATTATTGAGACCGTAACCCTAGAGGAATACATAAGGGACACTTTCTAGAACGTTTCAGACTCTGAAAAGGAATAGGTACGTGGTATGGTAAGTAAACCGACTCCAAAACAATTCTAATGGCAATTTTCCTCCGTTTTGGAATATTTAAGAATTTTAGAAAGCAAGAAGTAATCCGGGAAGGACACGAAGCCTCCACGAGGGTGGAGGGTGCGCCCACTCTTACTGGGCACGCTGCCTATCTCGTGGGCACCTCTTGTGCCTCCCGGACTCCATTTTCTTGCACGTTACTTCTTTTGGTCGGTAAAAATTCATTATATAATCTCCCAAAGGTTTGACCACCGTATCACGCAAATATTCTCTGTTTTCATTTCGAGCTATTTTTCTGACAGATCTAGAGCATCATGATGTCACCCTCCTTCAACAATGAAGACAAGGATGCTTGGTTATTGAAGACAGAGGTGAAAAGAGAAGAACCTGAAGAGATCAACAAGGATGAAGGGATCAAGAAGACCATGGAGGATCAAGCTCCGACGATGGAAGAAGAAGACATCCCTCAACCTCTACCTAACCTCTTTACTCCAACTGAGATTGAAGCTTTCAAGATGATTTAGTTAGGTCGCATACAAAACAAGTATCTCACACAGGAAAATATTTTGTTGAAGGATCATATCGTCGGACTCAAGGGAATTATCCGCAAGTTGGAGGAGCTTTTACGCTCGATGTGCGATATCCACCATCATCATCACCACCTTCATCACCTCTGAGGACATAATCACATGGGTATGGGCACTCCCCTTGGCAACTGCCAAGCTTGGGGGAGGTGCCCCGGTATCGTATCACCATCACACTCCTATGTTTATTGTTTTACTTAGTTCGATCCTTTTAGTAGTATCTTGATCTAGTAGATTGAAGTTTTGGTATGAAGTAGTTTTGAGTTTTGCTTTGTGATCTCTTTATGTAATCGAGTCCATGAGCTATCTATAATAAAGATTAGTGTTGAGTCAACGGCTTTGCTATCTTGCTATGATCTTGAGAAAGTAGAAAGAATAAAAAGAAATAAAAGAGTTTATATTGATCTTATGGATAGTAATGACTTCACATATAAAGAGTATGAGGCATAAAAGTTGTTGAGAGTTGACAAATGTAGTTTTGGTCATCGTTGCAATTAATAGGAAGTAATAAGAAAGAGAAGTTTTCACATATAAATATACAATCTTGGACATCTTTTATGATTGTTGCACTCATTAAGTATGACATGCTAAAGAGTTGATGTTGCACAAGGAAGACAACGTAATGGTTTATGTTTTCTCACATCTCAGTTAAAGCATATTGTCATTGATCTTCCCAGCATGTTGAGCTTGCCTTTCCCCCTCATGCTAGCCAAAATTCCTTGCACCAAGTAGAAATTCTACTTGTGCTTCCAAATATCCTTAAACCCGGTTTTTTTCCATGAAGAGTCCACCATACCTACCTATGGATTGAGTAAGATCCATCAAGTAAGTTGTCATGTTGCAAGCAATAAAAATTGCTCTCTAAATATGTATGACTTATTAGTGCAGAGGAAATAAGCTTTATACGATCGTGTGATATGGAAGTAATAAAAGCGACGGACTGCATAAAAAAGGTTCATATCACAAGTGGCAATATAAAGTAAGTTTCTTTTGCATTAAGATTTTGTGCATCCAACCCTAAAAGCACATGACAACCTGTGCTTCCCTCTGCGAAGGGCCTATCTTTTACTTTATGTCTTTACTTTATGCAAGAGTCAAGGTGATCTTCACCTTTCCCTTTTTCATTTTATCCTTTGGCAAGCACCTCGTGTTGGAAAGATCCTAATACATATATCCAATTGGATGTAAGTTAGCATGAATTATTATTGTTGACATCACCCAAAGGTGAATACATTGCGAGGCGAAACTATAAGCCCCTATCTTTCTCAGTGTCCGATTAAAACTCCATAACCATAAGTATTGCGTGAGTGTTAGCAATTATAGAAGACTATATGATAGTTGAGTATGTGGACTTCTTGAAAAGCTCTATTCTTGACTCTTTCCGATTTTATGATAAATTACAATTGCTTCAATGACTGAGATTATAGTTTGCTAGTTCTCAACAAAGTTTTTAAACCATACTTGACATTGTGAATTGATTGTTACTTGAGCATAAGAAATCATATGACAAAATCTATATATGGTGCTGTTATAAGAATGATCATGATGCCCTCATGTCCATATTTTATTTTTTATCAACACCTCTGTCTCTAAACATGTGGACATATTTTTGATTTTGGCTTCCGCTTGAGGACAAGCGAGGTCTAAGCTTGGGGGAGTTGATACGTCCATTTTGCATCATGCTTGTATATCAATATTTATTGCATTATGGGATGTTATTACACATTATGTCATAATACTTATAGCTATTCTCTCTTATTTTACAAGGTTTACCATGAAGAGGGAGAATGCCGGCAGCTGGAAGTCTGGCTAGAAAAGGAGCAAATATTGGAAACCTATTCTGCATAGCTCCAAAAATCCTAAAACTCCACGGAAGTCACTTCTGGTATTAATAAAAATTATTGAGCAAACAGAATACCAGAGGGGGCCAACACCCTGGCTAGGAGGGTGGGGGCGCCCCCCCTACTGGGCGCGCCCCCTGTCTCCTGGGCCCTCTGTCGGCCCTCCGGTGCCCATCTTCTGCTATATGAAGGCTTTTACCCTGGAAAAAAAAATCATAAGCAAGCTTACGGGACGAAACTCCGCCGCCATGAGGCGGAACCATGGCGGAACCAATCTAGGGCTCCGGCGGAGCTGTTCTGCCGGGGAAACTTCCCTCCGGGAGGGGGAAATCATCACCATCGTCATCACCAACGATCCTCTCATCGGGAGGGGGTCAATCTCCATCAACATCTTCACCAGCACCATCTCCTCTCAAAACCCTAGTTCATCTCTTGTATCCAATCTTGTATCAAAACCACAAATTGGTACTTGTGGGTTGCTAGTAGTGTTGATTACTCCTTGTAGTTGATGCTAATTGGTTTACTTGGTGGAAGATCATATGTTCAGATCCTTAATGCATATTAATACTCCTCTGATCATGAACATGAATATGCTTTGTGAGTAGTTACGTTTGTTCCTGAGGACATGGGTGAAGTCTTGCTATTAGTAGTCATGTGAATTTGGTATTCGTTCGATATTTTGATGAGATGTATGTTTTCTCTCCTCTAGTGGTGTTATGTGAACGTCGAATACAGGACACTTCACCATTATTTGGGCCTAGAGGAAGGCATTGGGAAGTAATAAGTAGATGATGGGTTGCTAGAGTGACAGAAGCTTAAACCCTAGTTTATGCGTTGCTTCGTAAGGGGCTGATTTGGATCCACTAGTTTCACGCTATGGTTAGGTTTACCTTAATACTTCTTTTGTAGTTGCGGATGCTTGAAATAGGGGTTAATCATAAGTGGGATGCTTGTCCAAGAAAGGGCAGTACCCAAGCACCGGTCCACCCACATATCAAATTATCAAAGTACCGAACGTGAATCATATGAGCGTGATGAAAACTAGCTTGACGATAATTCCCATGTGTCCTCGGGAGCGCCTTTCTCATTATAAGAAATTGTCCAGGCTTGTCCTTTGCTACAAAAAGGATTGGGACACCTTGCTGCACCTTATTTACTTTCATTGCTTGTTACCCGTTACAAATTATCTTATCACAAAACTATCTGTTACCTACAATTTCAATGCTTGCAGAGAATACCTTACTGAAAACCGCTTGTCGTTTCCTTCTGCTCCTCGTTGGGTTCGACACTCTTACTTATCGAAAGGACTACGATAGATCCCATGTACTTGTGGGTCATCAGGCAGCCAGGGTCAACGCCCGAAGGCTGATCGGTGGGGCCGAGGAAGAGGCGGGGCCTACCTGGCCAGTTGGCTAGGTGTCGTCTTCTTCCTCCCCTCGATCATGTTCGTTCCCGAGCGGGACACAACGGAAGCAGAGGAGGGAAATGGCCAAGGGGCCGGCCAGCTCCGGCGATCCCTGGCCCGGCCGAGGGCACCGACGGGACCGCCGGGCTACGTCGCACCCGTTCAAAGGGTCAGCTAGCACCGGGGTGGAGTGGAGAGGAGGGGAGTCCACGGCGACGGAGGCGGACAGAGAGGCGACGGTGGTGATGAACTCCGGTGATGCAGGTCACTCCAGCGAGAGATGAGGGGATGGGGAGGTTCGCCGGGACATGGTGAAGGCGTCGGTGGAGTCAAGGAAGCACGAGGAGGCTTGAGACGGCCGGACAAAGAGGCGGCCGAGAGATGGAGGCGACGGCCGTGCGGGGGGCATGCGTCCAGGGTGGACTCCGGCGAGGGGCGAGGTGGTGGGGCAAACCGCGGGGATGAGGGGAAGCTCGTGGACAACTTGGGAGGAGAGGAGAGGGGCTAGGCACACCGTAACCAAGGAGGAACAGAGGCGGCCATGGGGATCTCCAGCAAAAAGAAGAGGGGGCCGAGGACTCTGGTGGGCTAGGGAGACAAATGAGGAGTGGATGAGCTGCGGGAGGGCTCGGGGCATGCTTATATAGCCGAGGGGTGGGCTCTAGAGCAACGCTAGCAAGCTTGAGCAGTGCTCTAATGGTGGACAGAGGCTGGGCATGGCACGGGCACTGTTCTAGCGGCGCATTTAAGGCGAACCACGATGGGGCAGCAATGCAGGGAGATGCAGTCGATCACGGGGAAGCTGCAGGACACAGTTGGATATCGAGACGAGGAGGGAGGAGACGAGCACAGGGGCAAGAACCAGCCAGAGCACGCAATGTGCGTGACGCCAGTGTGATCACAACGGGCACTGGTGCAAGTGGCGCGTTCAGGCCGGGCCGACCATGTCCAGTAGATAGACTGTCGTGCCCTTAGTCAAAATGAGGAAATAAATCAGTCAAGGGCAAAGAAGAGATTTGCACTTAGCTCCAAAGTAAATCAACAGGAAGGTGTTTGTAACTTGCTGTGGTTACTCCAGCTTGGTAACATGGTAAATATTTTGGCTGGCAATGATCACACACTAACGTGACTAAGATGGTAGAGTTTAAGCTCAAGAAGAGGAGTTTAGCTAGGGGTTGTTGTAGAAACCACCAAACCAGACAGAAATACAAAACATGAAGTAACACTCACAAATCAATTGGTATTGAGCTGAATTTTGGCATGGCCCAATTATTTGAAGATATGAAGATGCTCAGAAAGTCTCATACCAATTGGCCAAGCCAAAATGGTACTTGATTCACAAACATCTTCTCTGGGCAGAAACTTGCAAAAAATCTAGAGGAATAATGGCTTGATGAACTATGCCCAAAATGGGTGGAGATAGGTTATATGGATACTAGAAGGCCTAGAAAAATTTGCAGCCATAATGGAGAAAGATAAAATATACTTGCTTCACAAACTGAAAGTTTGGGCAGAATCTAAGAATTGAAGCTGAGCTCACATGTAGGCATGACATGAGCTCAACTTGGGTGGAGGGCTAAGATATGATGATATGAAGGATCATGCAAAATGGCAACTCATTTGGATATGTGTAGCTTGCATCTCCTTCACAAAGCTTCCTTCTGGACAGGAACTTTGGAAAATTATAATTAAATAATTGCTAGGCAAATGAGGTTGCATTTTGGCATGTGGCAATTATCTGGACATGAAAAGATGTCCAAGGAGTTTGAGGTCATTTGGGAAAAGGAAAATAGCACTTGCTTCACAATGTGCTATTTAGGGCAGAATAGGAAATGAATTATTTGAAGATTATTTTTTATCCTGGCAATGAAACGTTTTGCCATATTTGATCAAGATATGACCCAAACAATTTATGAGAATTATTTGTGAATTTTAGGAGTGAAAGAAATATAGGTTGCTTCGCAACCTAGGGTTTTAAAGGGTTATTCCTTTATCAGAAAAGGAATATTCACAATAAAAAGAATATTGGGTTAGGTCAAGGAGGAAAATGACAGGGTTTCAGGATGATGATGAGGATGACAAGCCACTATAAACCTAGGAAGACATGATCTTCCCAAGTTTCAGAACCACATAGCCACGGAAAAGCAAATCAATTCAGGAAATCCAAGAAAATCAAAGGAAGAAGAAAAGGCCGAAATCCAGGCTGTTACACTAGTTTAACGGCGACCCATTACGGTGTATGTCACGTGTCGGTTATCTTGACGAAAACACTTCCATGACACGCCATTTATAGTCATGAAAGTGGACACTTCCATGATGATAATTTGAGTATTGTCATGGAACACTTCTAGGATAGCACATGTATGACTATCTTGATTCTATCATAAGATTGTCACAAATGTACATGCATGACAGAAAACGTGACCTACTGTGACAAAGACGTATCATCGTAGAATTGTTTCTTTTTGTAGTGTAGGGATGTCCCTTGGTTGTAAAAGGCATCGACCTTTGAGTCAGTGGAAGAGCCTCTCGTTCCCCAAAGGTTGGAGTACGTGAGGAAGGGGTAGAGGCCCACGTTCTCATCCTTGTTGGTGAGGGAGATCGGCGTGTAGTTTCTCTCATCGCCTGAGGTCGAGGTTGTATTTCCTGCGTTGGTGTCTTCATGGGTGCATGGGTTCGTGACGAGATGTTCCCCTAACGCTTCGCCGAGGGTGCCTGATACGTCTCCAACGTATCTATAATTTTCTATTGTTCCATGCTATTATATTATCTGTTTTGGCTGTTTTATATGCATTTATATGCTATTTTATATTATATTTGGGACTGACCTATTAACCTAGAGCCCAGTGTCTGTTCCTGTTTTTCCTTGTTTTTGAGTTTCGTAGAAAAGGAATACCAAACAGAGTCCAAACGGAATGGAACCTTCGCGATGATTTTCTTGGCCACAAGGACGGACGGTGCGCCCAGGGGGGTAGGGTGCGCCCCACCCTTGTGGTCCCCCGTGACCCTCCTGGCCTAATTCTTTCGCCTATATATTCCCAAATATCCCCAAACCACCATGGGCATACACGAAAACACTTTTCCACCACTGCAACCGTTTGTACTCGTGAGATCCCATCTAGGGACCTTTACCGGCACCCTGCCGGAGGGGGATTCAATCGCGAAGGGCTTCTACGTCAACCCTATTGCTCTTTCGATGAAGCGTGAGTAGTTTACCACAGACCTAATGGTCCATAGCTAGTAGCTAGATGACTTCTTCTCTCCCTTTGATTATCAATACTATGTTCTCCTCGATGTTCTTGGAGATCTATCCGATGTAGTAGTTTTATGTAGTGTATTTGCAGATATCCAATGAATTGTGGATTTATGATTGATAACCCACAAGTAGCGGATCGCAACAGTTTTTGAGGGTAGAGTATTCAACCCAAATTTATTGATTCGCCACAAGGGGAGCCAAAGAATATTCTCAAGTATTAGCAGCTGAGTTGTCAATTCAACCACACCTGAAAGACTTTATATCTGTAGCAAAATATTTAGTAGCAAACTAGTATGGAAGTAACGGTAACAGTGGCAAAAGTAACAATATCAGTTTTGTAGCAATCGTAATAGTGGCAAGAAAAAGTAAAGAAGCAAAGACCAATATGAAACGAGCTTGTAGGCAATGGATCAATGATGGATAATTATGTCGGATGGCATTCATCATGCAACAGTTATAACATAGGGTGACATAGGACTAGCTCCAATTCATCAATATAATGTAGGCATGTAGTACGAATATAGTCATACATGCTTATGGAAAAGAACTTGCATGAAATCTTTTGTCATACCCTCCCGTGGCAGTGGGATCCTATTAGAAACTAAGGGACATTAAGGCCTCCTTTTAATAGAGTACCAGACCAAAGCATTAGCACTTAGTGAATACACAAACTCCTCAAACTATGGTCATCATCGGGAAGTGTCCTGACTATTGTCACTCCATTGTTGCCAGATCATAACACGTAGTAGGTGACTATAACTTGCAAGATAGGATCAAGAACACAAATATATTCATGAAAACATAATAGGATCAGATATGAAATCCTGGCACTCGGGCCCTAGTGACAAGCATTAAGCATAGAAAAGTCATAGCAATATCAATCTTAGAACATAGTGGATACTAGGGATCAAACCCTACCAAAACTATCTCGATTACATGGTAAATCTCATCCAACCCATCACCGTCCAGCAAGCCTGCAATGGGATTACTGATATTTGCTTGAACTACGTCGGTATTTCCGCAAAGAGGAAGGGATGATGCAGCACAGCAACGGTAGGTATTTCCCTCAGTGATGAGACCAAGGTTATCGAACTAGTAGGAGAACCAGGCAATAGCACGTAAACAACTCCTGCACACAAATAACAAATACTTGCAACCCAACGTAAGAGAGGTGTTGTCAATCCCTCATGGGTAAAAAGATAGGTAAAATTGTAGTAGATTGAATAAATAGATCTTGCGGGAACACGAGATAAAATAAATAAATAAATATTGCAGCAAGGTATTTTTGTATTTTTGGTTTAATAGATCTGAAAATAAAAGCAAATAAAAATAGACCGCAAAGGCAAATATAATAAAGAAGAGCCCGGGGGCCATAGATTTCACTACTGGCTTCTCTCGAGAAAAATAGCAAACGGTGGGTGAACAAATTTCTATTGGGAAATTGATGGAACTTCAAATAATCAAGACGATATCCAGGCAATGATCATTATATAGGTATCACGTTCGAGATAGTAGGCCGACTCCTGCCTGCATCTACTACTATTACTCCACACATCGACCACTATCCAGCATGCATCTGGTGTATTAAGTTCATGGAGAAACGGAGTAGTGCAATGAGAACGATGAAACATACGTGTCGGTTCCCCTTCTGTCACTGGGATCAAGTACCGTAAGATCGAACCCATCACAAAGCACCTCTTCCCATTGCAAGCTAAATAGATCAAGTTGGCCAAACAAAACCAAAATATCAGAGAAGAAATACAAGGCTATAAGCAATCATGCATATAAGAGACCAAAGAAAACTCAAATAACTTTAATGGATAAAAAGATAGATCTGATCATGAACTCAAAGTTCATCGGATCCCAACAAACACACCGCAAAAAAGAGTTACATCATATGGATCTCCAAGAGACCATTGTATTGAGAATCTAAAGAGAGAGAGGAAGCCATCTAGCTAATAAATACGGACTCGTCGGTCTACAAAGAACTACTCACGCATCATCGGAGAGGCGCCAATGGACATGATGAACCCCTCTGTGATGGTGTCTAGATTGGATCTGGTGGTTCTGGAACTTGCAGCGGCTAGAATTGATTTTCGTCGACTCCCCTAGGGTTTCTAGAATATTGGGGTATTTATAGAGCAAAGAGGGAGGCCACCGAGGTGGGCACAACCCACCAGGGCGTGCCTGGGCCTCCAAGTGGGCCCTGGTGTCTTGTGCTCACCTCAGGCTCCCTCTTCGATACTTCTTTAGCCGAGTGGATGTCTTCTGGTCCAAAAAATTCCAACAAAAGTTTTGCTGTTAGGATTCCGTTTGGTATTGATTTCCTGCGGTGTAAAAATATGCAGGAAACAACAACTGGCATTCGGCGCTATGTCAATAGGTAGTACAAAAAGATTATATAAAATGACTATAAAATGATTGTAGAACATCCAAGAATGATAATATAACAACATGGAACAATCAAAAATTATAGATACGTTGGAGATGTATCAGCATCCCCAACCTTAATTCTTGCTCGTCCTCGAGTAGGTAAATGATAAAAACCGAATTTATGTGGAATGTTGCCTAACATGTTTTTGAGAACTGATGACAGTGAGGTTCCCTCGCTGCCTAACATGTTCATCTCATATTCTTTTGTTTGTAGCATGGACATTTGGACTTTTATATGGTTCAAAGCAATAGTCTAGTTTTGACATGAGGACTTAAATACTCAAGCATATCAACACGCAACCATGTCTTTCAAAATATGAACACTAAAATAAGTTATCCCAAGCCCATTATGCTCAATCACTGATCCATTCATGAAACACACTCGCATATTAGCTACACCCAATGCACAAGTATTATGATAGTGCCCCTTAGTTGGTGCTTTATAATAAAGGATGGAGACTCAAAATAAAAAATAAAAATTGCATAAAGTAATGGAAAGGCCATTCGTGGAGGGGAGTAGGGATTTGTAGAGTGCCAGAGCTCAAAGCAAAAAATATAGAGATAAAAAAATTTGGGAGGCATGATTTTCCTGTCAACGAGAACGATCCAGTAAGTCCCAATACTTTCCATGCTCGATATATCATAGGCGGTTCCCAAACAGAAATTAAAGTTTATTCCTTTTTCAACCATACTTTCACTTTCCATGGCTAACCGTATCCACGGGTACCTTCCATACCAACACTTTCCAAGGAATTTATTATTATTTTTTGACCAAAGAACAGTAGGGTAAACCCCCTACTGTGAGTCATTTTCCATTAATAAATAAAGGGACCAAAGTACATAGCATTGGTTGATGGGGGAACAACCAAAGAAAACTATCTAATAAGAAAGTAAAGGAATTTATTATTCGACAACATAAAGTAAATTCATTTTATATTTTGGGACTGGGCATCCCTAATACCTTTGCCTTACTCTCGTGCAATGACAAGTGAATAAACACTCATCGTGGGAATAACATATCTAGCAGTGAAATATATTAGCCATCCCCTACCGTTTCATGAGCGGTACGAGAAGCAAAAGAGAAATTTATTTTGAAAATTAGAGATGGCACATACAAATTTGCTTAGAATGGCACGGAAATACCGCATATAGGTAGGTATGATGGACTCATGTGGCAAAACTGGTTTAAAGGATTTTGGATGCACAAGTAGTGATTATACTTAGTGCAAAATGAAGGCTAGCAAAAGATTGAGAAGCGACCAAACAAGAAACGAAAAATCTCATAAGCGAGTATTAAGCATAATTAACACCGAGTAATTCATCACAAGTAGGATGTAATTTCATTGCATAACCATTGACTTTCGTGCTTGCATAGGGAATCACAAACCTTAACACCAATATTCTTACTAAAGCATAATTACTCATCAACATGACTCACATATCACATCATCATATCTCAAAACTATTACAAAGAATCAAGTTTATTTTGTCCATGATCTTCATGGAAGTTTTTATTATATCCTCCTTGGATATCTATCACTTTTGAACCAATTTTCATGTGTTGCTTTTATTATGCTCAAACAAATATAAGTGAAGATCATGAGCATAATATTTCTTTCTCTCTAATTAATTTAAGTGAAGCATGAGAGAATTTCTCAAAAATTACTAACTCTCAAATAAATCTAAGTGAAGCAAGAGAGCATTTCTTCAAAAATACTAAAGCACACCATGCTCAAAAAGATATAAGTGAAGCACTAGAGCAATTCCATAGCTCATAAAGATTTAAGTGAAGCATAGAGAGCAATTCTAACAAGTCATGGCATAATTTTGGCTCTCAAAAATAGGTTTGTCCAGCAAGGATTCAAGAGTTAAAACAAAAATAAAAACAAGCGAAGACTCATATAATACAAGACACTCCAAGAAAAACTCATAGTATGTGATGAATAAAAATATAGTTCTGAGTAAAATACCGATGGTCGTTAGAAGAAAGAGGGGATGCCACTCGGGCATCCCCAAGAATAGTTGCTTGCTTCTATTTGGATAATAGCATGGGATGCCATGAACATCCCCAAGCTTAGGCTCTTCTTACTCCTTATTCCTTCATCCATCGTATCATCACCTAAACTTGAAAACTTCAATCACACAAACCTCAACAAAACCTTCGTGAGATCCGTTAGTATAGGAAAACAAATCACTACTATAAGTACTGTTGAAAACCCATTCATATTTTATTCTTGCATTATATCTACTGTATTCCAACATTTCTATGGCAAAAACTCTTCAAAGAAAACCATAGAATCATCAAAACAAGCACACAATGCAAAGAAAATAGAATCTGTCAAAAACAGAACAGTCTGTAGCAATCTGGATATTTCGAATACTTCTGAAACTCCAAAAATTCTAAAAATTAGGAACACGTGAGAAATTTGTATATTAATCTTCTGCAAAAAATAATTGGTATTTCATCACGCTCCTATTAAAATTTAGAATTATTTTCGTGAGCGCAAAAGTTTCTGTATTTTCGCAAGATCAAATCAACTATCACCGAACATAATCCTAAAGGCATTACTTGACACAAACACTAATTAAAACACAAAAAACACAATCATAACAGTAGCACAATTGTGCAAACACTCAAGAGCAAAAAGCAAAAGACAAAAACAAATTTTATTCATTGGGTTGCCTCCCAACAAGCGCTATCATTTTATGCCCCTAGCTAGGCATAAAGCAAAGATCTAAGTATTGTTATCCTTCTCCTTAATTTCCTTAGAGGTATTTTTTTCTTGAGGTTTCATAAAAACAACATAAAATATATTATCAATGAAAACCTTAGCACTATCAAGTTGCTTATCATCATAACCTCTTTGATTTCCGGCAACAATCCAAGAATAATGTTGATTAACATTATTAAGAACTTGTTGGTTTATATGTAAAATAGGGACTTCCTTTTTAAGATTGTCATCAAAAAATTTATTGTCCCCAAGCAAATGTCTCAACGCATAATCAATATTATAAAGAATTTCATCTACCACCGGTTTTTCACGATTCATACCATAGAAATCAGAGCTTTCCCTAGCTTCCCTTATTATGTAGTCAAATTCATCCATAAGAACAAGAGTGGCCAACTTTTTGGCCTTGGGATTCTTTATAATGGGTAGCTCAGAAAACAATCTTTGCAAAGTAGGATGAGTACGGATAAATTTGTTTTCAAGGTTTTGAACTAGTGGTGAAATAGCTTTCGCATAAGATTTAGTCCTCTTAAGTATAGGAACATCATCAAGACTTTAATTTCCAACACAATTGAAAAATTCTTGGATACATTCTTTTCCTATAACATTCCCTTGCCCCAGAACAAAAGTTTTAGCATCCAGATTGCCAGATCGTCCAATTTTAGGAGTTTGGCCATCATCTATTTCTGCCATAATGAAATCACTCATGATTCCAAGCAAGAAGATAGATCTGACGAGAAAACGGCGAACGAAAAAAGAGGGCGAATAAACGGCAAATTTTTGTGAAGTGGGGGAGGAAAACGAGAGGCAAATGTCCAATAATGTAAATTGCAACGAGATGAGATTTGTGATTAGGAACCTGGTATATGTTGATGATGTCTCCCCGGCAACGACACCAGAAATTCCTTTAGATGTTTGCTTGAACTACTTCGGTATTTTCCCAAAGAGGAAGGGATGATGCAACACAACAATGGTAGGTATTTCCCTCTGTGATGAGACCAAGGTTATCGAACCAGTAGGAGAACCAGGCAACACCACGTAAATAGCTCCTGCACATAAATAATAAATACTCGCAACCCGACATAAGAGAGGGGTTGTCAATCCCTCACGGGTAAAAAGATAGGTAAAATTGTAGTAGATTGGATGAATAGATCTCGCGGGAACGCGTGATAAAAAAATTAAAAAATTTCAGCAAGGTATTTTCGTATTTTTGGTTTAATAGATCTGAAAATAAATGCAAAGGAAAATAGATCGCAAAGGCAAATATAATAAAGAAGAGACCAGGGGCCGTAGACTTAACTAGTGGCTTCTCTCGAGAAAAATAGTAAATGGTGGGTGAACAAATTACTGTTGGGCAATTGATCGAACTTCAAATAATCATGACGATATCGAGGCAATGATCATTATATAGGCATCACGTCCAAGATTAGCAGACCGACTCATGCCTGCATCTACTACTATTACTCCACCCATCGACAGCTATCCAGCATGCTTCTAGTCTATTAAGTTCATGGAGAAACGGAGTAATGCAATGAGAACGATGACATGATGTAGACAAGATCTATTTATGTAGAAATAGACCCCATCTTGTTATCCTTAATGGCAATGATACATACGTGTCGGTTCCCTTCTGTCACTGGGATCAAGCACTATAAGATCGAACCCATCGCAAAGCACCTCTTCCCATTGCAAGATAAATAGATCAAGTTGGCCAAACAAAACCCAAATATCAGAGAAGAAATACGAGGCTATTAGCAATCATGCATATAAGAGATCAAATAAAACTCAAATAACTTTCATGGATAAAAAGATAGATCTGATCATAAACTCAAAGTTCATTGGATCCAGCAAACACAACGCGAAAAAGAGTTACATCATATGGATCTCCAAGAGACCATTGTATTGAGAATCAAAAGAGAGACAGGAAGCCATCTAGCTACTAACTATGCACCCGTAGGTCTACAAAGAACTACTCACGGATCATCGGAGAGGCACCAATGGACATGATGAACCCCTCTGTGATGGTGTATAGATTGGATCTGGTGGTTCTGGAACTTGCGGCACCTGGAATTGATTTTTGTTGACTCCCCTAGGGTTTCTGGAATATTGGGGTATTTATAGAGGAAAGAGGCAGTTCGGGAGGCCACCGAGGTGGGCACAACCCACCAGGGCGCACCTGGGCCTCCAGGCGCACCCTGGTGTCTTATTCTCACCTCGGGATCCCTCTTCGATACTTCTTTGGTCCACTGGATGTCTTTTGGTCCAAAAAAATCCATAAAAAGTTTCACTGCGTTTGGACTCCGTTTGGTATTGATTTCCTATGATGTAAAAAACACGCGGAAAACAAGAACTGGCACTGGGCACTATGTCAATAGGTTAGTACCAAAAAATTATATAAAATGATTGTAAAACATCGAAGAATGATAATATAACAACATGGAACAATAAAAAATGTTGATATGTTGGAGACGTATCAATTACTCACGCACGGTAGCGAGCATCATGAAATTGGTGATGGAGGATGGTTGATGATGACATTGGCGACGATTTCCCTTCTCCGGAGCCCAAAACGGACTCCAGATCTGCCCTCCCAAGAAAGAACAGGAGGTAGCGGCGGCTCCCTATCGTAAAATGCGATGAATCCTTCTATCTGATTTTTCCCCCGAAAGTGAATATATGGAGTTGGAGTTGAGGTTGGTGGAGCCTCGTGGGACACACAAGACCGGAGGGCGCGCCCCAGGGGGTGGGCACGCCGTCCACCCTTGTGGACAGGGTGTGGGTCCCCTTTGGTTGATTCTTTCGCCAATATTTTTTATTTATTCCAAAAATAATCTCCGTGAAGTTTCAGGTCATTCTGAGAACTTTTATTTCTGCACAAAAATAACACCATGGCAATTCTGCTGAAAGCGGCGTCAGTCCGGGTTAGTTCCATTCAAATAATGCAAATTAAAGTCCAAACAAGGGAAAAGAGTTTGGAAAAGTAGATACGATGGAGACGTATCAACTCCCCCAAGCTTAGCCCATTGCCTGCCCTCAAGCAATTCAGTTGACAAACTAAAAGTGATAAAGAAAAACTTTTACAAACTCTATTTGATCTTGTTGTTGCAAATATGTAAAGCCGGCATTCAAGTTTTCAGCAAAGATCATGAACTAACCATATTCAGAATAACATTTAGGTCTCCCATTTACTCATATCAATGGCATAATCAACTAGCGAGCAATAATAATAAATCTCGGATGACAACACTTTTTCAAAACAATAATGATACGCTATAACAAGATGGTATCTCGCTAGCCCTTTCTGAGATCACAAAACATAAATGCAGAGCACCCCTGAAGATCAAGAACTGACTAGACACTGTAATTCATGGTAAAAGAGATCCAATCACAGTCATACTTAATATAAATTAATAACAACGCATACAAATGATAGTGGTGCTCTCTAACTGGTGCTTTTTATAAGAGGATGATGACTCAGCAATGACAGTAAATACATATGCCCTTCGCAAGAGGGAAGCAGGTTTTTGCAGAGGTGCCAGAGCTCGAGCTTTTAAAACAGCGATAAATAATATTTTGAATGACATGCTTTGTTTGTCAACATACCAACCAAGAGATCTCGCTATCTTCCATACTAGATACGTTATATGCGGTTCCCAAACAGAATGGTAAAGTTTATACCCCCCTCTCCACCAACAAGCACACCCCACGGCTAGTACAAAACAAGGGGTACCGTCCAACTAACAATAGTCCTAGGGGAGTTTTGTTTGCAATTATATTTTGATTTGATTTGAGCACGGGACTGGGCATCCCGGTTACCAACCATTTTCTTGTGAATGATGAGCGGAGTCCACTCATCGTGAGAATAACCCACCAAGCATGGAAGATACTGACATCCCCCAGTCGCCACATGAGCGATTCGGGCATACAAAATAGATTATCATTTGAAGGTTTAGAGTTTGGCAGATGCAAATTTACTCGGAACGGCTGGTGAATACCTCATATAGGAAGGTATTGGACTCATGTGGAACAACTTTGGGTTTATGGAAGTGGATGCACAAGCAGTATTCCCGCTTAGTGCAAGTGAAGGCCAGAAAAAGACTGGGAAGCGACCAAGTAGAGAGCGACAATAGTCATAAATATGCATTAAGATTAAACAACAGTGAATGCAAGCATGAGTAGGATATAAATCACCATGAATATAAATATCGTGGAGGCTATGTTGATTTTGTTTCAACTGCATGCGTGAACATGTGCCAAGTCAAGGCACTCGAATCATTCAAAGTAGGATACCATCCTATCATACTACATCACAACCATTTTAAAAGCATGTTGGCACGCAAGGTAAATCATTATAAACTCCTAGCTAATTAAGCATGGTATGAGTCACTATAATCTCTAATTGCCATTGCAAACATGTTTCATTCATAATGGGCTGAATCAGGAACGATGAACTAATCATATTTACAAAAAACAAGATAGGTCCAGTTCATACCAGCTTTTCCTCATCTCAATCATTTCATCGTATATCGTCATTATTTGTGACACCCCAAAAATTTGGCCTTGTTTTAATGAATTAAATTTTTTGCCAGGAATTAAAACTTTGAATTTCTGAGCTCCATTTTGATCTTTAAACCATTTCCTTCCCTGTTATGATGAGTTTTTCCCCAAAGAGAAAACTTTTCAAACATGTTATTGGACTTATTTAACCTCTCAAGAAAAACTTTTCTTTTATCAGTATAACTAATTAAATAATTAAGTTGCTTGATCTTTACTTTCTTGAAAATGGTTTTTCAAGGTTATATGGCCATATTTGAACTACAACCATTTGATAAATTCACCTAAAATTCCAACCAAAAATTGGAGATGTCATGTGATGTTTTTAAATCACTTTTATACAAAAATATCTTTTATTTATGTAATAATTTGAGCTCTGCATCAATTTTTCCTTCTCTGGTCCAGAGTGCAATTTGCACTACAACCCTTTTAAATAATTCTTTCTAGCCTCCACCAAAATTATGGGATGTCAGTAGGAGCATATCATTCCATTATATGCAAAAACCTAGTGATGTTCTTTGAAAAGTTTGAGTGATTCAACCTCATCTTCATTCTGGTCCAACATGATGGATTGTACAGAAACCATATTTTTGCTTGCTCTTTAGCCCTTAATTTTTTCTCCTACTTATAGTCCTCCATATTAAACCCTTAAGTCCAGGAGCATGCCCCATTGGCATATTTTTGGTTCATGAAATGATGCCCTTCACCTCCTGTCCAGATTTGAAGTTCTGCAAAACTTGCACTAACAAGTTTTCCCTTTTGCCAAACTAACCCTACCACTCTCTCTTGCATCTAAAGAGACCACCATCTGGAGTTTTTGACCACTCCAAGACTTGCCTAAGTGCCCTTGGCATTTTGTCAAACACCTTATGGGCATGATCTGTTTTGGCAAGAATTTTTGGTTTGCACCGTGAACCTGATCTCCTGACCAAACCAGCTTGTCCACTGATCCCCTTGCAAGCCCAAACCTAGACCTGCTAACCCCCAGCCTCAACTGCGACCTCTAGCATGCTCTGGCATTACGTCGAGCACGTCCCGTGCACGCCCGGAGCGCGAGCAGAGCGTGCGTTTGGCACGCGCGTGCACCGAGCCGACATGCTAGCCCCACGGTCTTGGCCCGCTCCGCAGCACCGCGCCACGCGCTCCCTTTCTCACCGCAACACGCCAAGCCGCCCCTCGCCACGCCCCGGCAAGCCAACAGCTAGCCGCCACTGCCACCCGACAGCCCCTGCGCTGGCCAGCGCCGCCAAAGCCACCTCCGCTCGCCAGCTTGCCCCTGGAGCAGTGCCCACTCGTCCGCTAGCTCCTGCCGTCATCCCCAGCCATGCCACGTTGCCCTGCAAGCTACAGAGAGGCGGTTCGCCGGAGAGCTTATCCGGCCGCCGCGGAACCGACCTCGACGAGCTATAAAAGGAGGCCCCCGAGCTTCCCCGAGCACACAGGCAACCTTAGAATGCTCCCCTAGTTCTCCCACAGCAGCCAATCGACCCGGGGAAGGTCTTCTTCCCCACCTCCGGCAACTGCAGCCGCCACCACTGCCCTGGCCAATTCGGCACCACCAGGGCCTCCTCCTCTCCATTCTCTCCACCAAGAACTTCCTCATCCTCCCGTGAACCATTCCCACTACTCGATTTCGATCGGGGCTCACTGCGGGAGAATTTTCACTCCACCCCCGAAGCCTCCTCCGCCGCGAAGCTCGCCGCCGGCAGCTCCCTCCGTCCCCACCGGCCTGCAACCACCGGGAGGACCGCACTGGAGTGGCGAATCCATCCCCACCCTCGGGGCCCCGCGAAGAGCTGCCAGTCGCCGGCGACGATCGCCTGAGCTCCGCCTCCGCTCGGGACAGAGGGCAGAGAGGGAAGGGAGACTAGTCAAATCTGACTAGTGGGCCACCTAGGACCCACTGTCAGTGACACCCTGCGCCGTCCACGTGTTTAAGTAAAGGCGTAAAACCCCCCAGTACGTCTCCCCCGCTCCAAAAGCGTATTCCTCTCTGAAACGTTTTCTTTTTCCTGATTTTATTAAAAACAGATTTGACCAAAACTTTGACTGGTTATATCTTTTTAAATACAACTCCAAATGAAATGATTCTTTTTCCTACCTCTCTCAAATTTCACCTAGTTTATTTTAAGATTTATTTGAAAAAAATTCAGAACAACTTTTGGTGCTGTTTTTATTTTGTGTGTTAATTCTTTTATATTGCTAAAATAGGATTTTTGAAGAGAGGAGAAATGTTTCAAGTTTTGGAGTGCACCCTGCCTTTCCACACATTGAAGGCAAGCACTCTAAATCCCGGCATAATATTTTTGGTGTGATCGTTGATACATTTATAACACCACCGCATTTCGAAGGACTTGTTATTTCATGTGGTATGATCATATGCATGAGTGCATATTAGTGATTTACATGCTGTTGGAAATGAATACACTTGTGATGATAATCACCCTCATGTGCCTTGCATGCATACCGGCAGGAACCCGGGAAAACCTCTGCCTTGGGTAGGCATGAGTTTGTCGCTGGTCTCCGTCGGGACGGTTATGTCTGGTATGGCATGGCAAGGTGATATGAGCGGTGACTCTGTTGGTTGAAATATATTCGTTATGCTAATCATGCAGGGAATACTTAAACCTCCTAAGTCGACCGTAGATCGAGTCTTGTGCCAGTAACCCCCATACTTGTTTCGTACTACCACTCGTCTCTACAGCAAGTAGAGTACAGTTCAGTAAGTTGTCAACCTCTTTCTAGCACGCACCGTATAGAGAGGCCATGGTGGAAGATACCGGTTGTAGCTGGTAGGCAGGCCACCTGGTCCGGGGGCATGGGTGTTTCCGGTTGGGACCGAGAGGGGAGGCCACCCCTTAGAGCGCGCGATATAAATTTGATACCATGCTACGCGAGGTTGTAGCCTCCCCACTTAGAGTTTGCTTGACAGGTGTCGTGGGTGATTCCAGACACGTGTGAGTTAAGCTGGTGTGTGCAAGTTAGGTGTGTTTTCAACTAAAAGGCCGTAGACGGAATTAGTCTTGATGGACTAAAGAAATCCGTTACTCGTGGGTAAAGAGTACACCCTCTGCAGAGATTAAACCTATTCGAATAGCCGTGTCCATGGTTAAGGATTACAGTCTGGGAAGGGTCAAGTGTCGGTCTTAGTGTTGGTCTTCGGAGGTGAAACTGTTAAGCCAGAAATGGAACTACTACTTGTGACTTGTGATAATTATGTTTATTATTACTGTTGACTAACTCGTGATATTATTGTTATTATCGAGTATCTCTGGGACGGTTCTACCTCCGGGATATTCACTATGATTGTTTATTTTAATGCCCTTTATGTGGTGTCGCTAAGACGCCCGACTGTGGCATTTCTTTTAAAGCCCTTTATGTGGTGTCGCTAAGACGCCCGACTGTGGCATTTCTTTTAGAGCCCTTTATGTGGCGTCGCTCAGACGCCCGACTGTGGCATTTCTTTTAAAGCCCTTTATGTGGCGTCGCTTAGACGCCCGACTATGGCATTTCTTTTAAAGCCCATTATGTGGCGTCGCTTAGACGCCCGACTGTGG
>NC_057801.1:181832954-181839726 GCF_018294505.1 Triticum aestivum
CATTTCTTTTAGAGCCCTTTATGTGGTGTCGCTCAGACGCCCGACTGTGGCATTTCTTTTAAAGCCCTTTATGTGGTGTCGCTCAGACGCCCGACTGTGGCATTTCTTTTAGAGCCCTTTATGTGGCGTCTCTCAGACGCCCGACTGTGGCATTTCTTTTAAAGCCCTTTATGTGGTGTCGCTCAGACGCCTGACTGTGGCATTGCTTGTTATTTATTTCATAAATCTTAATACTACTATGTTATTGCATTTTTATAAATAACTTGCTTGCACGCATCAGAGTTTTATTTATCTTTTGTGACTAATGTCATGAGCATAAAATATTTTCAGCACATCATTGTTATATTATACCTGTGTTCATAATGTTTGCGAGTACATTCAAAGTACTCACTGGCTTGTCCCTGGCTATTGTCTTGGCCAGATTTTCTTGCGCGGAGAGGAGCGACGCGATGACAGCCCCGGAACCTAAGCAAATGGAGATAGCAGCCTCGCGAAGATAGGAGTTAACCTGGTCAGCTGTTCCTGTGGGAAATGGAGTCCCATAGACACTGATGTTTCACAACCCGCTTCCGCCATCAACCACTAGAAACCATTTGTTGTACTCACAGGCCAGAATGGTCTTGTACTACATATTTTGTATTTTTCTTGGAATTTCTGTATCAAGTTGGAGCCTCATCAGCTAACAGTAATCCTGGGGCTGATGAGCACGACGGTCTTTTCTGGAAATTTATGTCTGGAAAATCCGGTCGTGACAGACTTGGTATCAGAGCCAGGCTGACCATTGGCTAATCCTATCTTAGCCGGACCTATAAACTTAGGCAAACCAACCCACCAAACCATAATCAAAACCCAGCCAAGCTTCTCGTCCAAGATAGCCACACAGTGACCCAACACCTTTTGGCAGTCGGTGCCCAACCTATCAACCTAACCTGTCGCTCATGCGCCAGTGACCGGCCCCTAAATAGTCCTTTCTCGCAAGCGTGCAAAGGAAGACTCCGTCCCCTTTTTCCTATAAAAAGGGGCATACTAGCACCAACACAGCACAACACAGTCTCTTCCCCAACCTAGCCACAATGCCCGGCCCCATAGTGCACAATGAGACCACAGCAACCAACCTTGGAGGTTTTGTGACCATCCTCGCAAACCTCACCCGTTGTGCCTATGCGTTAGAAGAGCCACCTGAATATGTTGTGTACCAAGGGCCCATGAGCGGTGAAGACCGTCAATTCTGGGCCACTGTGCACATCTACGGTAGGGGTCTAGCACCCGAGCGCCCCTACAGGTTCACCTGAAGAACAACTTCCTTTGAGCTTCAAGCCATCCAACTAGCCGCTCGAGAGGCTATAGTTCATCTCAGGCACTTGTCGCCCAGAGTAAACTGTCGCTCGTTCCACTACTACCCCAGACGTGAAGGGTATGGTAGACCACCTCAAGTTGCCAACGGAGATCACGAGACAGACCCCGCATTGTTGCACCTAGTGCGCTATGTAAGTGCACTAGAGGCACTATTCGACCAGATCACTATTGATCTGATCACAGCTCGAGGAGAGCTGGTTCGTCGAGCCCCAGCAAGAAGAGAAGATGTGCCCGACACCGACAACCCAGTCGTACTGTTCGGACAACCGATCGAGACCCTGAGATCAGCTCCAGCCACCAACCGAGATGCTTTGATGACCCCAGAAGTGCTTCGTCGCCTTTTGGGAACCCACTCCAACGGGATTGTGGCTAACAATCCCCGAGATGGTCATCATCGCTACCCTGACCCTGCAGTTCCTCCGCCATCTCCGACTAATCCCGGCAGTGAGACATGTGGAGAAGCCTCGACATCCACCAGGCACGCCCGTTTAGACGTAAACGAGGTAGATTAAGCCGTGCGAGTAGCACCGAGTTTCAGTGTATCCTCGCTTTGTAATCGTGCGACCGTGTATATTAACGCAGCCTGTCGTTGTGCCTCTGTTTTAATAGTAGCCATGCATATTTGGTCAGCGCATAGTCCAATAATTTTTCCGGGCACAGCTACCAAAACCAACCCGACGACAACCACAATAACACGTCTCTTTATGAGATATGTGTATCTATAACACTGACCTGACCTTTGAAGCAGAGCTGGCAAATTTATTACCTTTCACCACGGTAAAATGATCCAGCTCCATTGCTATATAAAGGCCACCTTGTGACCTTACCCAGCAACCCTCACCTTGTGCACCACACTCACAACCTTTTTCCTGTCATGCCAAGCCCTAGTATTTATCGGAGAACCCCAGATGCAACCCCAGGTAGCTTTGTCAAAATATTGTGGGACTTTACCCGCAGTACCATGGGTTCTACCCAGCCACCCCAGTACGAGCTGTTCAAATCAAGGATCACCCCTTCCACCTCGGAATATTGGGCAGCAGTACACATTCCTCCTGTAGACCCCAACCAAGACCCAACAGAAGTTTCCTTCGTGGGAAAATCTATGCCAACCCCACACCTGGCCATAGAAGATGCTGCGAAAGAAGCGATTGCTCGCCTTCGATCCGTAGTACCCTATGCCCGCGAACGAGGATATTATTATTTTCCGAGTCGTGCAACACCCGGAGGAGTGACATCTTTTCCCGGTGGACGGATTGAGAAAGACCCAGTACTAGCCAACCTTATCCAGTACATCATCGCTCAAGAGCATTTGAACCAGCGAGTAATGGATTATCTCCAGAGTCTCACTGATTTAAATCCTCAGATTGCCATCGGCAGAGCACTAAGGCCCGACCAGGAGAGACACGTGCATCGACTGGTCAATCCACTGCCTCCGATAGAAGAGGAGTGTATCCCTTTACCAGAGAAATTTTATCAGGACCCCAACCAGTTACCGTTTTCATTTTAGACGTCACTACTGTATTTGTTATTTCAGCATTTATTTATGTGTGTGACTTATGTGCGATACCCTGAGTTTGTACGACGAGTCAATTATTTGGCTTCTACTAATGTGTGTAGTTTTTGTTGTGATCTATGCTCCTTTAAATTAACTGTTTTTCCCTCGCAAAATCCTGGAGTGAGATTTCTTTTCCCTGAGTTGCTACATCTTCCCCTTCTCACGACGTCGATTATTTAATTTCACACAGCACCCCGGCAGCAGACTCACAACCGCTCGTACACATATGGAGTATTTGTTTTTCACAATGGCTTTTAGCAAATCTCGAGGACGAGATTTTTCTTAAGGGAGGTAGTGTTGTGACACCCCAGAAATTTGGCCTTGTTTTAATGAATTAAAAATTTTGCCAGGAATTAAAACTTTGAATTTCTGAGCTCCATTTTGATTTTTAAACCATTTCCTTCCCTGTTATGATGAGTTTTTCCCCAAAGAGAAAACTTTTCAAACATGTTATTGGACTTATTTAACCTCTCAAGAAAAACTTTTCTTTTATCAGTATAACTAATTAAATAATTAAGTTGCTTGATCTTTACTTTCTTGAAAATGGTTTTTCAAGGTTATATGGCCATATTTGAACTACAACCATTTGATAAATTCACCTAAAATTCCAACCAAAAATTGGAGATGTCATGTGATGTTTTTAAATCACTTTTATACAAAAATATCTTTTATTTATGTAATAATTTGAGCTCTGCATCAATTTTTCCTTCTCTGGTCCAGAGTGCAATTTGCACTACAACCCTTTTAAATAATTCTTTCTAGCCTCCACCAAAATTATGGGATGTCAGTAGGAGCATATCATTCCATTATACGCAAAAACCTAGTGATGTTCTTTGAAAAGTTTGAGTGATTCAACCTCATCTTCATTCTGGTCCAACATGATGGATTGTACAGAAACCATATTTTTGCTTGCTCTTTAGCCCTTAATTTTTTCTCCTACTTATAGTCCTCCATATTAAACCCTTAAGTCCAGGAGCATGCCCCATTGGCATATTTTTGGTTCATGAAATGATGCCCTTCACCTCTTGTCCAAATTTGAAGTTCTGCAAAACTTGCACTAACAAGTTTTCCCTTTTGCCAAACTAACCCTACCACTCTCTCTTGCATCTAAAGAGACCACCATCTGGAGTTTTTGACCACTCCAAGACTTGCCTAAGTGCCCTTGGCATTTTGTCAAACACCTTATGGGCATGATCTGTTTTGGCAAGAATTTTTGGTTTGCACTGTGAACCTGATCTCCTGACCAAACCAGCTTGTCCACTGATCCCCTTGCAAGCCCAAACCTAGACCTGCTAACCCCCAGCCTCAACTGCGACCTCTAGCATGCTCTGGCATTACGTCGAGCACGTCCCATGCACGCCCGGAGCGTGAGCAGAGCGTGCGTTTGGCACGCGCGTGCGCCGAGCCGACACATTGGCCCCACGGTCTTGGCCCGCTCTGCAGCACCGCGCCACGCGCTCCCTTTCTCACCGCAACACGCCAAGCCGCCCCTCGCCACGCCCCGGCAAGCCAACAGCTAGCCGCCACCACCGCCCGACAGCCCCTTCGCTGGCCAGCACCGCCAAAGCCACCTCCGCTCGCCAGCTCGCCCCTGGAGCAGTGCCCACTCGTCCGCTAGCTCCTGCCGTCATCCCCAGCCACGCCACGTTGCCCTGCAAGCTACAGAGAGGCGGTTCGCCGGAGAGCTTATCCGGCCGCCGCGGAACCGACCTCGACGAGCTATAAAAGCAGGCCCCCGAGCTTCCCCGAGCACACAGGCAACCTTAGAATGCTCCCCTAGTTCTCCCACGACAGCCAATCGACCCGGGGAAGGTCTTCTTCCCCACCTCCGGCAACTGCAGCCGCCACCACTGCCCTGGCCAATTCGGCACCACCAGGGCCTCCTCCTCTCCGTTCTCTCCACCAAGAACTTCCTCATCCTCCCGTGAACCATTCCCACTACTCGATTTCGATCGGGGCTCACTGCGGGAGAATTTTCACTCCACCCTCGAAGCCTCCTCCGCCGCGAAGCTCGCCGCCGGCAGCTCCCTCCGTCCCTACCGGCCTGGCAACCACCGGGAGGACCGCACTGGAGTGGCGGATCCATCCCCGCCCTCAGGGCCCCACGAAGAGCTGCCAGTCGCCGGCGACGATCGCCTAAGCTCCGCCTCCGCTCGGGACAGAGGAAGGAGAGGGAAGGGAGACTAGTCAAATCTGACTAGTGGGCCACCTAGGACCCACTGTCAGTGACACCCCGCGCCGTCCACGTGTTTAAGTAAAGGCGTAAAAAAACCCAGTACGTCTCCCCCGCTCCGAAAGCGTGTTCCTCTCTGAAACGTTTTCTTTTTCCTGATTTTATTAAAAACAGATTTGACCAAAACTTTGACTGGTTATATCTTTTTAAATACAACTCCAAATGAAATGATTCTTTTTCCTACCTCTCTCAAATTTCACCTAGTTTATTTTCAGATTTATTTGAAAAAATTTCAGAACAACTTTTGGTGCTGTTTTTATTTTGTGTGTTAATTCTTTTATATTGCTAAAATAGGATTTTTGAAGAGAGGACAAATGTTTCAAGTTTTGGAGTGCACCCTGCCTTTCCACACATTGAAGGCAAGCATTCTGAATCCCGGCATAATATTTTTGGTGTGATTGTTGATACATTTATAACACCACCGCATTTCGAAGGACTTGTTATTTCATGTGGTATGATCACCCTCATGTGCCTTGCATGCATACCGGCAGGAACCCGGGAAAACCTCTGCCTTGGGTAGGCATGAGTTTGTCGCCGGTCTCCGTCGGGACGGTTATGTCTGGTATGGCATGGCAAGGTGATATGAGCGGTGACTCTGTTGGTTGAAATATATTCGTTATGCTAATCATGCAGGGAATACTTAAACCTCCTAAGTCGACCGTAGATCGAGTCTTGTGCCAGTAACCCCCATACTTGTTTCATACTACCACTCGTCTCTACAGCAAGTAGAGTATGGTTCAGTAAGTTGTCAACCTCTTTCTAGCACACACCGTACAGAGAGGCCATGGTGGAAGATACTGGTTGTAGCTGGTAGGCAGGCCACCTGGTCCGGGGGCATGGGTGTTTCCGGTTGGGACCGAGAGGGGAGGCCACCCCTTAGAGCGCGCGATATAAATTTGATCCCATGCTACACGAGGTTGTAGCCTCCCCACTTAGAGTTTGCTTGACAGGTGTCGTGGGTGATTCCAGACACGTGTGAGTTAAGCTGGTGTGTGCAAGTTAGGTGTGTTTTCAACTAAAAGGCCGTAGACGGAATTAGTCTTGATGGACTAAATAAATCCGTTACTCGTGGGTAAAGAGTACACCCTCTGCAGAGATTAAACCTATTCGAATAGCCGTGTCCATGGTTAAGGATTACAGTCTGGGAAGGGTCAAGTGTCGGTCTTAGTGTCGGTCTTCGGAGGTGAAACTGTTAAACCAGAAATGGAACTACTACTTGTGAATTGTGATAATTATGTTTATTATTATTGTTGACTAACTCTGATATTATTGTTATTATCGAGTATCTCTGGGATGGTTCTACAATCGGGATATTCACTATGATTGTTTATTTTAAAGCCCTTTATGTGGTGTCGCTAAGACGCCCGACTGTGGCATTTCTTTTAAAGCCCTTTATGTGGCGTCGCTTAGACGCCCGACTGTGGCATTTCTTTTAAAGCCCTTTATGTGGTGTCGCTAAGACGCCTGACTGTGGCATTTCTTTTAGAGCCCTTTATGTGGCGTCGCTCAGACGCCCGATTGTGGCATTTCTTTTAAAGCCCTTTATGTGGCGTCGCCTAGACGCCCGACTGTGGCATTTCTTTTAAAGCCCTTTATGTGGCGTCGCTTAGACGCCCGACTGTGGCATT